>NW_025335985.1:2121282-2198313 GCF_004798865.1 Varanus komodoensis | reverse complement strand
GCCTGGCGCCGAAAAACAAATAACGACGGCGCCAGGCGAAGGCCTTTTTATTCAAACGTTATTTTAATTGTTAATATTATTTATTTATTTTATTCTTTGGCCAGGGCGACTTAATTTATACTGTTAAATTATATTGTTTTATATGATGTTATTTATTTATGTTTGTGAGCCGCCCCGAGGCTTCGGCGAATGGGGCGGCATAGAAGTTCCCTAAATAAATAAAATAAATAAAAATCAATGTAAGAAGAAAGTGTCAGGGGAAGGGGGGACTAAATAATGGAAATAAGTGTGTCAAGTATTTCCCAGAGAAGGAAATAATGCTTCCAGTGAAATCATCTGAACTAAATACAGGTAAAATTAATGATATGCTAGGACAGTGGTTTTCAAACCCTGTTTAGAAAAACTTTGATGTGCTGCCATCTGGGGCAAAACCACTTGGAACCCCTTTCCAGGTAAAGGGATAAACTAGACTGGCACTGACAGGACTGGTGCTAGGATCTTACTTCAACCTTCAGTGTCCATCACTGCACTTGGGAGCATGCAGGGAAGGTTATATGGCAGGCATGACATCATTCTGATGTGATGCCACTCCTTCCCCCAGCATCTGCCTAACCGTAGGGCCTGCCCTGAGTGGCCCCACATGAAAAGGTCAGTAAGGCTGGGCAAAGGAAGCTGCAGTTGTGAAGGGATGTTGCAAGTATATTTTCAGTTAATGCTCAAGTCAACAGGGAGGCTCAACAGAGAGCTAGAACCCAAAATGAGTTCTAGAGTGCATCTTGGAGTTCTCTGCAGTGAACAGTGATTCTGCGGCAGAGATGGAAGGGTTCCTTGAAAGTCCAGCTGATATGGATGCATCCTGTAGTGTGGATGTCAGAGTGCTGGTTTAGGATCGGGGAACCGGGTTCAAATCTCCACTTGTCAATGTAACTGGCAGGGTGATCTTGGGCCAAGCACTATTTGTTTTCCTTGTGATCTGTCTTTACATCACAGGGTGGTGGTGTGGATAAAATGAGAGCGAGAACCCTGCATGTGACCTTGGAGAAGTGGTGGGATACAGATGTAATGAATGAATGAAAGCCTGATGAAATCCTAGCCTAAGCAGTTAGGACTTTTATTAAGGAACTCATAAAAAGAACGTGATTTAGAAATTAAATGGATAGCAGGGCATATTAAAATCAGGGATATCAGGGCAGCTATAACAAAGAGGCAAAAGCTACTGAAACACAGTGGAAAGAGGAGAAACTGCTGTTGGTTGGCAAAAAACAAGTTTTCACAGAGAGTTGAAAAACTAGGGAGATGATGCGGAGCGTAGCAGGTAGAGCATTGCTTGAGATGAATGGTCTGTGCCGTACAGAAGTTCCAGTTGTAATTGTAAGAAACTTTTCTGAGATCAAGGGATTTCATTTAGACCCATAAACATCTGCCTCATGGACTCCCATAACAGAGGGCTTGATTTTTAGGCCAGGAGACAGGGTGGCAAAAGTCTTAATGCAAGAGCCAAATTCGGTCACAGAGTTAAGTACGAGTAAGCCCATTGCTTTTGGACCAGAGGTCACATTAATTGCAGCCGGATTGGCCAACAACCAGGTTGTGTTGGGGTTACTGATGAATAATTTCTGTTTATTAATAATGTTAATACTTTCACAACTGTCCCTGTTTTTTGGGTGTGCCTGAAGTAAAATCACTACCAGAATAATTCTTTTGTAATTTTTCAGTAATTCCTCTTGACAACCCCTTCTCAAGTGTATCCCAGATTGCCGTCCATTAATTTTTTGCATTCCATACTATCTAATGGAAGCCACTGAAAATCAAATTGGCCCCTATCTGTGTAGCCTCATCCTGATTCCTGTTAATTGCATGGCATAGGAATTGCACAGCATGGATTCTGCTCTGCTATGCTGTGACAGGAAACACAGAAGTGGCTTTTATGCAGATTGATAGCTTCAATAAAACCCTACATTTGTTATTTGTTATTGCCTTTTTTTCACCCCTTTGTGTGTGCGTGTGTGCGTGTGTGTTTGTCCTGCCTTCCCTCCTCCGTATTTTTATTGCTTCACATTCACTTTTGCTTTGGGGCTGTTGGAAGGAGAACAACAGATAGCTTAATTAGATAGGCCAACCATGTACGATGCCAACAGCTGCCTTGATGATTTGCCAGGAGTCCAACAGCTCTGTTTTTATAGGAATTTGCGTAAATGTTATAAACAATAAATAAATCTGGATGTGAACATATGGCAGCAAAACAGCAATTGCTATGCTAAAGAAAAGGTGTGTGAGGGAGTTAAACAACTCCCTCACCCACCTTTTCCCTTGAGGTGTGAAAGTGCCCTTGAGGGTGAAAGTGAGTGACAGCTACTTCACAACACTCTGAAATAGGAGAGGACACAAATTGAACCCAAAATGCAATGATAAAAACATTCTGTTTAGTTCCTATTTTCAGCAGAAAATCCTTAATAAGGAATGCAGTTGTTAGGTTATGTAAAAGTCTAAGATAATGCTAAGTTTATTTCTTTTGGAGTATGAAAAACACCACAGCTGGATTCAGACAATGCAACAGGCCATGATGGATTTTTTTTTTAACCTCTGTTGGTCTGGTGTATTGTCTGAATGCAGTCATTGTACTTCGCCATGGTAAGTTTGGTCTTTAGAAACCATGATAAGAATGCATGGTTTGTTCTTTGGTTTCCCTGCACCACCACCGCTTGTTGTTCTGTCTGAACCCAGGATTGTGGTTTCTGCTTTCCTGGTATGCAGCTACCACTGGGTCTGCTGGGAAGAGTGGCAATTGCAGAAGCCGCTCCTGCCACCCAGCCTCCACATGTGGACCAAAGAAGAAGAGGGAGGTGACATACGTAGTGGGTGATGTGCCTTGGGACTGAATTTCCGACAGGGAATTTCGCAACAGTGGGAAGACTGAACAGGGAGGAAGGCTCAATAATGGAAAAACCAATTGATCATCTGTCGGGTACAGCATGCTAAAAAACTGTGAACTGTAGTAATCATGCAGGGTTGTTTGTCGTGTGTGAATGCTGCTCACGTATACTTTATCACCACAAAGGAATGCATTTTGTGGTTTAACTTAATGAACTGACAGTAAAACATGAATACTTCTAGAATTCATATTTTTGTGGCTAAACTGTAGAATTATGGTGCATAGGAAATTTCCAAGAATGAATAATTTCCAGAGAGCTTGTTGCTAAGAGGCAGCTTTAAACAGATTAAATAAATAAATAAATAAATAAATAAATAAATAAAATGTGCTCTTTTAGGTAATCTGAAGTTATCTATGACCTGAGACTAAAATTAACTATATTTATTAAGCCTTACTCCAATATTTCAATCATTATTCAGTTTTATCTTTACAACCCTTTAAAGTAGGTTAAGTTGAGAAATAGGCCCATGATGTTGATTGTTATAGGCCCATGATGGCTCTGAGTTTTGAGAATCCTTGGGTGAGGAGAGTGTAGGGGTACAGGAGGCATTCATACATTTCAATGTAAACTTACCGGATTGCACAACTCAAACTGATATATGAACCAAAACTCAATTATTGTTCCGAATGTGTACGTCTCCAAATTTTGCAATGAAGCACTCCAGTTCAAAACTGTGTATAAACTATATACATTACAGACAACTCCACTTAATAACTTGTATCTTTTCCTAAAATAATGTTCAAAATGCATTGTACTAGTATAACTGCTCACTAAAATGTTGTATATTAGTTCAAATCTATCTATCTATCTATCTATCTATGGATGTTCATGGATTTTGAAAATCTTAACATTTCAAATGAACGACATTTAATATTTATTTATTTAGAACATTTCTATGCCTCCCCATTCGCAAAAAGCCTTGGGACGGCTTACAAAATAAACAAACAATCATATAATTAACCTTAAAAGTCCGGAAACATCTCGGCACAAGTATAAAACCGAATAAATACAATAAATAATTAACAATTAAAATAACTTTTAAATAAAAAGGTCTTGGCCTGGCGCCGAAAATCAAATAATGACGGCGCCAGGCGGATCTCTCTGGGGAGTGCATTCCATAGGTGGGGTGCCACCGCAGAGAAGGCCCTCCTCCAGGTACTCATCTTCCTAATATCTTTCACAGAGGGTTCCCGGAGAAGGGTCTCTGCCACCGATCTCAAGGGGCAGGAGGGCATATATGGACGCAAGCGCTCCTTTAGATAACCATTTTTTTCCATATTGGAAAAATGGAGGATGAGGGAGAACAAGATCAACACATATGTCCCTCCTTACCTGAGTGCTTCCTCCTCTCTTCACCACTGTCCAGTTGATTACATTTGTTCTCTGGATCGAGTCTGCACAGCAGCTCAGAGGGAGAGCCAGACAGATGCTGCTTCTCATTTTTCTTGTCTGCTCACTCAGCTAGGCAGAAGGCAAGTGAGGGGTGGGCAGCAACAGGAAGCAGGAGGGCTAAGAGGTCCTTGGGCTTCCAGGAGTTGGGAGCGGAGGACCCTTACCAAGGCATGGACTATGTGGACCCCCCTTGACGCTGCCCCCGTGGCCATTCCTGCCCAGGGATCACTAACATCAGAGGTGGATAAGGATTTGAACTCAGCTCTCAGCTCTGCTCTGTCCAGATTAGTTGAAATCATACAATTAGTTGAAATCATACAATTAGTTAAAATCATACAACTATGTTAGGTTCGACAAATTTAAAATAAATAAATACATTTGTCTTTGTTATTAATATTTTTAATCAAATTTATAAGTGTGTTCTTTCTTCATAGGCCCCCATCCATGGCCTGAAAAAGCAAAGAAATTTATGCAAGTTTTTCTTAGAAGCATAACCTGAAATATCTTAGGAACATCTCCTGAAATTGAAAGAAATTAGTTGTCATGTAATCCTCTTCTCTTCTCTTTTGACTTTTATTAAATCATTTTCATCTAAGGATATCATCAATGTCTATGGTAGTAACAGAAGACAAATATGCAAATGCATTTCTAAAAAGCCTTAACAAAGGAGTCAATATAGTTTCAAAAATAAACCTAAAATAGGTTCTCCCTTTTCTCTCATAGTCTCCCAGCAAGGGGAAAACCAAAGGCGGCTCTACAGAGAACTACTGAAAAACTACAATCGCTTGGAACGGCCTGTAGCGAATGACTCACAACCCCTTGTAGTAGAGCTGCAACTCTCCTTGCTCCAGATAATTGACGTGGTAAGTTGGCCATAATTCAGCTACCCCTTCCTGAATAGTTCTTAAGCAAAATGGATTTTAAATCAGTGCTGCAGAGCACTTCTCCAGTGATAATGCCGGTGAGCACAGCTCTCTTTCAAGACCAGTTGAAACAGAGAATTATCCAAGAGCACATTTTTAGCAGCCCTGTTGTACTACTATCAGAATAGATAAAATTCTGATAATGATTTAGATTTGCTCTTGGATAATGATAGATTTGCTCTTGTCTGTACAGTCCTCTTTAAGTCTGGAGCGGGTCTGTAATTATGTTAAGCTAATTATTCCATAGATAATATTTCTTGAAAAGACAGTCCCATGTGATTGGGTCAATATTTCACCATGAATTTGAAGCAACTTAGATTGTAAAACAGGCGGGAAACGTAGATGTTGCTGGACTACAAATCCCATAACCCCAACCATTGGTCATGCTGGCTAGACCTGATGGGAGTTGTCATCCAACAGCAGCTAGGGAGCTACAGGTTTTGTAGACCTGTCAAAATCTGACCATATGAGAATAATTTAGAAAGTAGCAACACAGACCTTGTTTTATTTTAAAACACACATTTTGTTTTATTTCCAAAAGAAGAAAAAGTGCACCTCCAAAATAAAAACATGGCAAATTTTCGTGCCGAAAATTTCAAGAGTCTTCTCTGTTTCATGCCAAGTGGGTCTTTGTACTGTAAAGCTGAACCATATGAGAATTACATATGGATAATTTTGCCTGCCCAAAATGGTTTTGTCAATTTGTCTCTAATTAAGCATGGAATCTTTGTGGCTGGGCAGCAGTTGTTCTGTTTTAATCCAAAGTACAAGGAGTCAACCTGGATATGTGGGGACTGACTTTGGTTTTCATGTTATTTAGGTGGTCATTTCTCCCTCCTTCCTACACACTGAATTTGGAATGGCTCTAACCCCCAACACCCATTAGAATTAATTGAGTGGACACCTGCTGATCCGGATGTCTCGAAATTAATTCAACTATGTTTCTGAATTGATTTGGAATCGGCAAACTCTCTGGTGTTGTCATTAGGACTCTGAAACTCACGTCCCTCTTGACTGGATTGGACTCTTCTGCCGTGTCATGCCTGCATGGCATCCTGCAAGGAGGGTCCTTGGCAAAGAAGGCCTGTCTTTGGTCCTGGTTCAGATCATCCCATCATTGGTCAGGAGGGGAAGCCTCTGGGGCAACATGCACTCCTAATTGTATGTAATCATATGACCAGGAACGTACAGAAATTGGGTTGGCACTCAGACATCACCAAAAGCCAAAGCACAGAGTTGCATAAAATGTGACTGTGCTCATTGATATGTGTAGGTGCACCTTTGGAATCCATGGGTGTTATTTAAATAGAAATGCAGCACATTTCACTGCAGTGAGGAAGAGAACAGGGTCTGAGGTCATCTTCAAGGCCCTGCGCTCCATTCTTTAAGTTTAAATTGGAGGTGGACTGGACAGCTCTTTGAAGAGAGGGCTCCTCCAAACAGAAGAAGGTCCTCTGAAAGTCCTCAAATAGAGGACTGTACTTTACAGGGCATGTGGCCACTCTAAGCAGAAGCTTAGAGATCTCCAAGCTTTTGGCGCCTCTCCTGACACACATCAGGTTCTTAGCTGTTGGCCTTGCCTCTCTGTAGTGTCATCTGAGGAGTCGGGGGAAGTGTGAGACTAGATGGACCTTTCATCTGACCCAAGATAGCTTCTCCTGTATGCTTATGCTAGAGGTACCATGAGTTCTTACACGTCTACGCCTTGGCATCGTTTTACCGATGTCATGGGATCATGCAAGGCCAAGAGGCTCCTTGAACTTTCCATTCCCATTTCAAAGTCTAATCTTCATGTGGCTTCCAGAGCAGTCCCCTGGTGGGCAGTCCCAGACCCGGTTCAGATCATCCCATCAGTGGCGAGAATGTTGCCAACGGTTTAGACAATAATTACAGCTTGTAAAGCTCAGGGCATGCCTTGATGATCATTGTGGATCCTCCGTAGCTTGCCAGAATGTTCAACCAACAGAGTGGAAAATCAAATGTCCTTAGAAGAGACAGGTGCTTATTCTGACATCTGTTCTGTGCTTACAATGGAATCCCGCAATGCAGTCTGCACAGCTTTCATGGATACACACTTTCTCCTGTCACCTTCAGGAAGCAGTGTGTGTGTGGCATGTCCTGAAGACAGACCCCTGTGAGGATCAGAAACATGGCATGCACTTTACTGGTCTCCCATATTAGACCTTTCTGTACACACCATCAGTTGCTACCATGCTCTTATGGAAAGAAGCTGCCCTAATTATTTGATTTCAGTTGCAATTTGTATGTGCCTGAATTCTGTCTGTTTACCAGACTGTTTTCTAATTGTAACTGAGGACCAGAGGGGCTTGGATTAGGTGTTTCCCAGAATGTTAACACATGGTTTTGTCACTTTGGAATACTAAATGTGACTCTGAAATGTGCAGATGTCCCTGATGTTTCACAAGTAATTTGTTGATTAATTATAAAGCTTTTTAACAATTTTACGCTGCAGCATCTTGTATATTGGAGGAAATTATGAGCCATGTGCTCCTATAAATGATTCATCAGATGCTGTTCTCCAAGTTTGCTGCAAAGCTGTAATGATGGCTTGTGTACACAGTTCGCCTTGCAGATGTGTGGGTGGTTTAGGTAGCTTGCTGGAAGTCCTCTGATGGCAACATAAGACCAATATGTCGTGAGTGATTGTTTTTTTTAACAAAGGAGCTGATTTATGAAATCAGAGCCACTTTATCTTGGTGTATGGCAATTGTGAAAGACCCTCTGTTAAGTTCCCTTCATTTAAGAACATCCTGGCATGAGTACAGAGTATTTCTTAATTCTGAAACACCCCAGCATTCTTAGGAGGGTTGAGCAGGTTTATAATTATGATTAAAGCAGACAATTACCTTTTGATTATTAGCATTTTAAAGAATAAAACTTTCTCAACTGGTTCATAAAATAAAACTTAAAACCACACAGCATTAAAATATAATAAAATGTGATGCAAAGATTTAACAAAGTTTATTTTAAAAAAACCCATAACAATATCAAACTAAAAATCAAGGTAGAAAACAGCAGGACTGCAAGATCTAAAAAGCATGAACATAATTTTAAAAACTGAATAACTAAAAAGCCTGGAATTTAAAAAGATCTTTACTTGGCATTGAAAAGACTAACATAGCCTCTACGAGAGCCTCCCTTTGAGGGCATTCTGCAGCTAGGATGTTACCACTGAAAAGGCCTTCTTTTAAAGAGTCTTCCTACCTACCTCATTTGACAGGAGCACCCGGAGGTAAGCCTCTAAAATGATTATTTTAAGACAATAAAATATGGGAGGACATGCTCTTTCAGCTGGCCTTCCCTTAGGCTGTATTTATTTATTCAAGCTTTTCATTTCCCAACCTTTTCCCAATGCAGGAACACAGGACAACCAACAATACAAACACCAAAACAACTCATGAGCATATAAATATAATATAAGCATCTTTCACATCACAGTACCTTAAAGTGCAGCAAAGCAGCAGAGATAACTTTTGCTAGGAACACTTCAAAAGTTAGTACCAGCATCTTGCATTTGGCCCAGACACAGGCTGGAAGGCAGGGCGGATCACCACGTACTGGTGCAATATGCTCACATAGGCCAGTCCCTGTGAACAGTCTTGCCCTGTTTTGCTCTAGTAGAAGGTTCCAGACCATTTTCAAAGAGGGCCCCATGTATAATATGTTGAAATAATCAAACCTCTTAATCATTCTTAAGCATTTACCTCTTTCAGTGAATCAAATTACATTTTGGAAAAGTCAGGGGGAGCAATGTTGTGATATGTGTTAATATTTTTAGGAAGCTCGTAGCTTTTAGTTTCTAGACCCTGGGTGGGGAGACCCTCTATGTTCAATTTGCCTAGGCTTTGGAGCTAGGCAGTCTCCTGTATAGTTCTCTAGGAGTTTATCTGCTTTCCTGTAGATGTCAAAAAAGAAGTTGTTCAGAGTCAGAAACTTATTACTTGGTGATCGAGTCCTAAAAGTGGTTTGTGAGTGGAGTAGGAATGTTCACTCTACATTAACCATGCCCAAAGGTCATTGCATGGTGTCAAATGTGGATTGATGTTCTCACAAAAAAACTTGGAGAAGGTTTTTGCATGCAACCCATATTTAATGGGAGGAGGGAGCATTTTAAACCTCCTACTTAGCTGAGCTTTCCTGGGAACCTCGGAGAAAATGGAAAGAGAGACAGCAAGTGTATCTGACAGTTACAAAAGCAGTAAAAATGCTACAACATTGTTGTGATGCGGTATTGCCAAGGAGAAAAGGCTTTAGAAATGTATGATGATATACCTAATACTTGTGCAGACCCTGAAAGCAGTGCATGGACAGAAGCCCTCATTGCACCCAGAAATTATTGTAAGCTCAGAAGAAACCCTGTTTCCCAACTTTCTTACACTGAAGAAGCAGCCGCACAGCACTATGTCACAGCACTTAGAGAAAAATATCAGCAGTGTGAATTTGCAGCCTCTGCAAATCTAATGCTCAATGACAAAATAGTCTTCAGCATTTCAGGCTGGAAGCTCTGTGAGAAATTCTTGGAAACCCCAATTTGACTAGAACAAGCAATCATTTACAGAGCAAAGGCCCCTGGTGGGGGCCAGGCAGCAGCAGTGACCCTGGAAAACATCTTTGCCATTCAGCACAAGTCACAGAAACTATCAGGAAAGGAAAAAAGACCCTGGGGCAATCTTCTGCAGCAGGAAACCTGTAGCTGCAAACAGCAATTTTTGCAGTAGATGGGGACATGTCTGCAGGCCCAGGCAGTGTCCAGCTCTTGGAGAAACCTGCAACGTGTGTGCATGACAGAATCATTTCAGTGGAATGTACAGGTCTTCTCATCTCGCCCCAGAAATCAATGTCCTAATTATGGGAGTGAGGACTAAGTGTTGTCAAGTCAAGCGCACAGAAAGGTACAGCACAGTCATTGTATGTGACTTTTGAGTTGTTCTCTGCTACACTCTGCAGCTGATGCCAACACAGTTCCCAAGAACATTGCAGAATGTTTGCAAGATAAATGCACATAGCAATGATAAATGTGACTCTAGTTATCTTTGGAAGAGGAAATGTCCCATTGAGAGGCTTCATTGCAAGAACGGTCCCAACACACAAAATCCTCTGTGCCAGATGCTAGGAATCCACCACTCTTGGTTAGTTCAGCTTGTGTCTCCCTTGATTTGATCAGACATGTACATGCTGTAGCCCTGCATTCCCAGCTGAGACAAAAGACCTCTTCCATTCTTCTGCTATTTTTGAAGGCCTGGGGCACTTTCCTGGTGTGCATCATATTTACGTGGACCCCACAGTGCCACCTGTGGTGCCTGGATGTGGAAGTATTCTATACATTGCCCCCCCCACAAAACAACTGATGAAGATCCAGAGTCAAAGTGAATCGGCACAGGGGTGTCTAAAGCAACAGCATAGGCCAGCAGTCTGGAGATACTGCAAAACTACACAAAAACAATGCAGATTTTGTGCATACAGGTTGTGCCTAGCTCATCACGGCAGTCAAATGGTAACACTTTCCAGCCACCATGATGGAGGCATTTATTTATCACCTTGGATGACATTAATGGCTGTCTATGGGCAAGTAGGCTGGGTAGGAAGTCTGAAGGATTTTGTACTTGGAGAAGGTACCCCATCAGAGGCTTGCTCTTTGGTATCAAGTCAACTGCTGATGTCTTTCGACAAAAGAACTATGAGTGCTTTGGGGATGTTAAGTTTAACAAGGACAACATTGAATGTTAAGTGAACACTGTCAAAGACGCAGGCCGTATCCTCTCTGGGGAGGGTGTGCAGCCAGGTAACAGCAGTCCGTCCAGTGCTTGATGCACGGCATGCCAAACGAGTCCAGCCTGATTGAATGATTTCCTCCAGAATCATGTCGGGCGGCAGTGGGGGCCTGAACACCTGCCAGGCAGCTCTTGATAGACTGAAAGAAAAGGGGCCATTCCACTGTCACCAGTCTTGTAGTATTTTGACCCCAGGGGGACTCTTGGTCCACGGTGATACATCCAAGGGTAGCTTAGGGACATGTCTGTTCCTGAAAGGAAAGATTGTTTATGCCTCCAATGCCCTGTCCAAAGCAGAGCAAAATAACAGACAGATAGAAAATGAACTCTTGGTGATAGTCGTTGCAACATCACAACTCCATCAGTATATATTTGGCGTCCAACTAAAAGCCCAGTCCAACCACAAGCCATTGAAATCAATTTATGCCAATTAGTACAGAAGGCCCAGCAAGATGAAAAAGGTGTTATTACAGCTGCAGAAATATCACATTCAGATCTAACACCCAAAAGGGAAGACATACATCTTCACAGCCGGCACACTCTTAAGGGCAACCACAGGTTCCTTTCCCACAGGCATGGGGCATTTGGCAGAGTGTGGGGTGATTTACAAACTGTCCAGCACAGACCTGCTCAGCAGTCACATGCTCTAGATGCATTAAGAACAAACTTCAGCAGATATAGGTCTACAGATTTGCAAGGCCCCCACATATCACTGGCTGGCCCTGGGGACACACGCAGATCAAGCCTGAATGCCATCTCTGTTAGGTGGGATCCTATTAGAGTTCCCTGTTAGAGACAGATTTGGAATGATCTGACAGATTTGGTGAGTTACAAAATTACTCTCCCAAGAAAGCAGAGAGAACTTGGTTGTTTCATGTACCACACCAAGGGTTAAGCAGATTAAAAGCTCATGTTCAGGCATGAATGTCTTGGCCTCCCATGAATGCAGAGATTCATGCAGAGATGGAACAATGGTTTAATAATGGTCAGCCATGCCAGTAGCACCAGCCAGCCAATCACAGAAAGCCAGTGATCCCCCATCAGATTCCAGAGATTCCACAGTTGGAAGTACCTGCTGACATTTTTGAGCTGTAAGGCCACCCTAGATGTCCTCCACTTGATAGACAAACATCTAAGGCCAAACCAAAGGCAGCATTCGTGCACATAAAAGGCTACCTTGTGACCATGTACCATGTTCCAGCCTGGCTGTGAGACAATTTCCAACTGAGTATGGATCGCCTTGATGTGCTCAAGTCCAGGTAACCCTCAGACGATTGGGCAGGCAGAATACACAATACAGCCATTGAGTCCATGCTCCAGAAAGCTGAACAAGATGGGGCTGATCCTTTCCTAGCTTTGCTGAACCTGCATAATCACAGATTTGGATTTGGTTTCTGTCCTGCTCATGGGCCAACTGCTGAGTAGCACACTGTCAACCACAACACCTGTTTCGAAGCCCACGTCGGGCACATCTCAGGCTACAAGCAGGACAGAAGCAGCAGAAAACAGGTTTGATGACCCGATTGCACTACTTCCTCTGCAAACGGGAGGTAAACTTGATGCTGGATACCAACATTCATAGCCAAGAAAGGAAGGGAGCCATGTTCCTATGTAATTGACTCCCCATCCCTCCAGGTTACAAGTATAGAAAGAACCAAAGGGAGGAGGAGCCCCCCCACACACTTGTTTAGGCACATTTGATGCTGCCAGGGAGTTTGACCCCCCTCCTCAGGGCATGGTTCATGCTGGAAGAATTATCTCAAGGGGAGTGGGGAACCCTCTTGGAGATGGATGTAAGGAGAAACAGAATTGGGCAAGCATGGTTCAGGGTGAAGTGAGACTAAAGGCTAAGGACTATGTCTTTGGATGGCGGTGAAGGCTAATCCAATGGCCATCAAGCAGTGGTGATCTGTGACTCCAGCTAAGTCAACAGTCAGCTGAACAAAAGGCCATATCAGCCTGAAGAAGACCATTCAGAGATCTGCAATATATTGGACAGGGTAAAAATACCCAAATAAATAAATAATAAGGTGAAAGTAATGTGTATATACGTATCAAACTTGAAGAAGCTTGTAGTTCTTAACTTTGCTTTACTTTCTGGAAGTTTTTTGGAACTCCTCTTTTTTTTGTATTTTTGTATTTAGTGGTAATTTATTATGTTCTATTGTATTTCAATGTATCTTATTGTGTTGTAAGCCGCCCCGAGGCTTCGGCAAGGGGCGGCATAGAAATGTTTTAATAATAATAACAACAACAACAACAACAATAACCACTTTGTTTAGGCTTTGGAGCCAGGATAAGGGCTGAATTGTGAATTGAGCAAGTAAGTGGATCCCCACCTTAACCACACCCAAGGGCCACCACCCGTGGTGCACAGGGCTGGGGGGAAAACGAGGCAGGGATCTATTCCCCCAGTAGTAGCACATTTTAACTTAGAGCTCTTACTGTCAGGCACTCTTACTGCTTAGGAGAAAAAAGATGCACAAAAGCTTGGGAGGCACTGTGTGAACGGTGGTTGGGAGGGGGGGGAATATCCAGATTGGGACTTCCAAGGGGCCAACCACTGCTCTAGGGAATATATTTATATTGTACAAATATTGAGGAGTTGGAAATCATACACAGAGCTACATTCCTTCTTTCCAGTGGATGACTTGTGATGGGAGCCAGGCAAAGGACTGGCCGGGCTTTCACTGAGTGGAACATTGTTCCCAAATTCAGCACCTTGTGTGTGTGAATGGCAGCTCCTCCTTTGTACAGCAAAAAGGAAAAGGTTGGACTTGGAAACAGCACTGGCGTAAGGGGTAAACTTGCCCCTGGTTAATCCCAGGAGAGATGATCCTATTGCCGCCAACGGTGGCTTTCCTTCTGGGGCTACAAGCGGTTGTCAGAACACGGATGGGGGAGAAAAGGTTCAGAGTACTCTCCATTTGCTGTGGTCCAGGTGCAAGTAGCTTCCCCATGTTATGAGAAGCCAGCCTGCAGATTTAAGTAGTGCCTTTAGTATCAAGGTTGCTTTGGCCCTCAAACAGAAGTCTGAGTATCTGTCCTCAGCCCTTTTAATTGGGGATGCCAGAATTTGAACCAGAAACCTTCTGCATGCAGAGTATTTGCTCTGTCGCTGAGCAGGGACAGTTCCCCGAGGCTCCTTTTCAAAACCATACTCATGGTTCTGCTTGAGGCCAGTACCTTCCCCCTGCAAAAGGCGGGACTTTTTGCCTCAGTCTGGTTCTTTACAAACAAAAAAATCTTAGGGTCAGTGCCTCAAAAATGGATCTAATTTTTTTTCGGAAACTTACCTTTAATCCTATGCAATCTCTCTTTCATCACAGAAAGCTAGGAGAAAAATGAGACAACTCAGATATTGCTAGGAGAGCTCACATTGTCAGTATAAAACCTGATTTATTTGGTTTAACGTGTGTGTTTAATGTCCACAAAGTTTTCCCCTGGTCTGTGAGAGTATTATTCTTTACTTAGAAGTCTCCTGAAGATAGCAAACAAAAGCCTTTGAAAATGTCTTTGAAAAGCATGCCAGAGATAGGGAACACAATGCAGCCGAGAGGCACTCAGTTTAAAGATGTATTTAAAGTCACCAGAAATTCTCAGAAATCTTCGGTAAAGCTGATGCAACTACTCTTTACAGGGAAATCATAGAATGGAGAATTCCATATACTGCAGCAAATGCTCTGCCTCTCCTGACCCTGTTTAAATTTCTGATCTAATCTAATCTAAGTTGCTTCCATACCCGGTCTTTTTCCTGAGAGTCAGACTACACATTACATTAATTGTGTGGTGGTTAGCTGAAGAAAATAGACTTTTTTCCTTTTCCTGCAGAATAAATATGAGAGATTCCTTTTCAGAACAGGACCTTCACACCCCAGGGTAGTAAATTAGGGGTTTACTATCCCCATTTTTTCCTGCATTAGTGAGAAAAAAAGCCTCCATTGATGCTGATGGGAGACTACTAGGGAAATTTGGGGGGAAATATCACTGTGATGGGAAAGGTTTAATACTCCTCTCCCAGTGTGTGGTGGTCCCAGTCTGAATGAACCCTGAGACATTTATTTTTCCATAGACTGTGGCAACTTGAATGCCAATGGTGCTTGTCAGTGGTGGTTCTACATCACAAAAAAATGTTCTGTTGATCTGGCTCACACAAGTATGGTGTGATAATTCATGGTGAGTTGTTGAACTCAGCACAGCTTCTGTGGGATGGCTGACTTTCCACAAACAAGTCACTTGGGTGAACTGTGGTTTGCTTTAGGGTGGTTAATGCCTATGATGGCTTGTTGTGTTATCCAAACCCAGAAGGATGATCTCATCATGGGTTGTTGGGAATGATTCGGTTTGGAATCAGTTTCTTGACCTGAGTGGTGATGTCCCTAATTGGTGGGCTTCCTAACTTTTCTGATGTCTTTTGCTAATTTGCCTTTGCAGTTCCCCTGCAAAGCCAGCCTTACTGGCCCACTTTGACATAGTAAAGAGTGTAGATAGAATTTTGGTGCCTTGTTCTGCTAGGAGGTGAAAGTGGGGTGGGGGGGGGAAGATGGGCCCTGAAATTTGCACAATTTCCTACTTTACTTCTGCATAATTTTTCCCTTCTTGTTCCTGCTCTGCCTTGAGATGTGCATGATTTTTGCCTCTGTTTAATTGCTCCTCCTTGAAATCCACAGTTTTCCACTCCATTTTAATTCCTTGCCATGATTGCATAAGTTTAGCCATCCAGCTGTAACCTATATATATGTATATGTGATAGCCAGCAATGGCAGGAAGCAACAGGCAGAAGGGTGCAAAAGCAACCAAGAACAGCTGGAGAGACGGCATTTTGCAAGCAAGCCTTCTTATTTCAATGTAATGTGAAACATCCCATAAAGGAAAAAGGCATTTGCTACCAAGGAAGCTGCTGAAGTGGAGGATATCGGCAAAATGATTATGCTTGGCTAAATATCAGAGAAGTGGTCTTGCATTTTTGTGCAAGAGCAGAAATCCCCGATGTGTGTGTGTGTAGACAGAGTGAGCTGACAAATGCCTGCATCTCATGAGGGCTTAGGAAAATTATTTTCCTCCCACAATTTGATATGCGGGTGGCAGGAGAGAGCCAAAAGCAGCTGACAGCTATGAAATTTTATTGTGGGTAAAGATGGAGGAAAATGAAGCTGGCTAGATAGAGGGTGCTATGCCAGAGTGTGTTCTTACTTCAGTATAAAGCAAAACAGCATTGGAAAAAGGTGTTCCCTACCAAGGAAGCTTTAAAATGGAGAATGAAATTGATCAGGACTTTGACAAAAGGAGGATGTTGGCATGCAGAGACAAGAATCAGAGAGGGGTTCCAATTCTCTTTGTGCAATTCCCTGAGTGTCCCTGAGGCCATCCTTGTTTGGACATACAGATCTCAAAGCACCATTGTTCTGAAATGACTACTAAATCATGTTCTCTAGATTGCGTAAGAATGATGGGAAGTATCCTCACTTTTGTCTCAGGTGCTTTTTTGCAGGGAGGGGCAATTGCTTTGGGCCTCACACACTGAGCGACCACATCATCACTGGCAGACAGTAACACCAGTGAAAATGTAAAGCTCAAACCAGGAGTGATGTGCATTTTCCCTTTACTCCTTTTATTGAGCTATTGACTTCAGAAGGCCTTTGCTCTTGTGCCATTTCACCTGCAGATTTAATCAACCTAATGTAGCCTGTTAACGCCTTTCTTCTTCCCCATTTCACACTCCCAGACAGCCAATAGCTTGGTTAACAGGGTGGAAATCACCATAGTGTGGAGAGGTAAAGAATATCATTTACTGGCTCAGTGCAACCTTTAACCTCGTACTTGATATTTCTATTAATTGATTAATTGTGAAAATAGGGTCTCAAAGGAATGGAGTGCTCTACTTTATGGATGCATCTAGCAATCTTGAGGGTTTTTTGATCAGATTTTGAGGCGTCAAATCAACACAGAGCTGTATTAAAAATTGATATATATAGGAGTTTTAAAATAAATAATAGGCATCTCTATTCCAGGCACACACCCCAACTATAAAAAAGAAGACATTGATGTAAAATGCATTGAAAAGGAAGGGGGAAGCCTTAGCTGAGCATGCTGCTCCAGGCCTCAAAGTCTTTAGAAGGACCCCTTCTATATAATGAGAAATAGAAAAGCTGAAAGCTCCATTCCATTCCATTTTTTTAAATATTAGGGATGGGCAGGTCAGTCTGTTTCTGGTTCATGTCAAGTTTGGTGTGAAATACTTCTATCCTTTTTCTGCATGGATGTCTGAATTAAAAAAACTGTACAAAATAATCATTTAAATAATCATTTTAAATATATTTTTGTAGAAAATAAAGATTTCTACACATATTTTCTATCAAAATTGTTTGGTATAGGCTCTACTGAAAGGATAGAAGGAAAGTCCTTAAGCTTTCAGAGGTAGTGTTGTGAGCTTTCCGAGTGCCCAATGGCAGAAATGGCTTCTTGAAGACAAGCCAGGGCAACATGGCCTTCAGCTTGCCTTGGGGGTGCCTTCCCCAGTCATTCTGGATATAAGCCCTGCCTTTGCAGTGAGAGCAAAACTGTTTGCCTTGCGGAAATAGCTTTGTTCCCAGGAAACGGGACCGAGGGTGGGACTGCCTGCATCCTGACAGGCTTTAGGTCGTGGAAGAGAGGAATTTCAGAAAAGCCATCCCAAGAGTCATTCTCTCTCATTCTCTGCCAGGGGACAGTAACTGGTATGTTACTGGTCGAGGCACCTGGGCTGTTCAGGGAATCTGCAAGCCACAGAGAGGGGAAATGTAAGCTTTCTTTTGCTTGCTTGTATAGACTGGCACATAAGGTGACTCATGTATAAGACAAAGTCGATATTTGTGGCTGTTTTCTGGTGTTTGTCATATGACAGGCATATAAGATGACCCCCAATTTTTGCCTCACTCTTTTGGTTTCAAGGACCATCTTATACACTGATACATATGGTAATAACATGTGGAACAAACTACCAGGAATTATGTTTCAGAAAAATACAGTAATATAGATGAGGTCAGTATTTTGGGCTGTTTTTATATGTTGAGCATATAAGACGATCCCCAGTTTTTGCTGTGCTGTTTTTGGTTTCAAGGAACATCTTATACACTGCTGTATATGGTGCATATTTAATTGTTGTGTTCATCTTTGACACAGTTGGTTTTGTTTCTTCCTAAGTATCCATGAACCTTAAAGTAAGGTACCTTCAGTGGACCATGTCTCCATAGTTGAAGCAACTATTGATCTCTAAATCCTAAATGACACACTTTAGGTGAATTTTAACATTTTAATGAGGAATGGCATTATAAAATTCAGAGGCTCATGCAGTCCAAAGGATAACTGACTTCCAATCCATGGATTAATTTCTGATGCTGATCAGATCTGTCTGTATCGGCACTGGAAAAGAATGAACAACGTAAGCATACCTACAAATGAGAATACAAAGCTGGAGCTTACTGGATTGGATTGGTTGAAATTCCCGAGATACTAGCAAAATCACACACAGTGTTCTTTTGTGCTGACATTCACTTTTGGCATTTCCCATAGGCTCACATGGGTCATGAATGTCCCTGTATGGAAATGAGACCCTTTCTTCCATGTCCCCTCCCCCATGAAATAGATCCCTTCTTGAATCTGTCAGTGAAAGAGATGGTAGCTGTAGAGGCAAGAGGCAAAACCGTAGTGTAAGAGAGGTTTGCATACTACTTTAAGGGGAATTGTCTACCTGTAAAGAGCAGTGGCTTGAATCCAAAGGAGAGTGTGCTGATGGGGAAGAGGCGTTCCATGTTGCATGAACTCTTGTGCAGGAGCTAGCAGAAGAGGGTTCACACTGTAGTGCCGTGGCATCGCAGGTTGTATAATGGATGATGCTTTAAGTAATACTTTGGGATGCACTTACTGGAACCCAAAATGAAGGACTTGTACTTAGAAATAAGGAAACCTAGACTCAGGAGTAGGGTTTGGATACCAGCATTGAACTGAGCTTGTAATCCTTCCACATACATGGACATGTGCATTCACACACACACCATTCCTGCTTATTCCAAGCTTCCCTCATTTCAGCCATATAATTTAAGGCGAGGGAAGTCATTTAGTTCTTATTGTTGAAAAATGAGGAGTCAAAATTAATTGTTGACTTAATGCAATTACCCAGAGATCTACCAGTAGATCAGATATAGATCAGTAGATCCACCAGTAGATCAGATATACCTTCTGACCACTGCTCCAAGAAAAAATGAATAAGGAAAATACAGGTTGTAATGTTTAAATTATCCTGGGTCATGCAAGGTTCTGAAAATGAGCCAGTGAAAAAGTCTTGTGCAAGCACTTGTGCAAGCAAAGGAACTCCCATGCATATTAGTCTTACTTTTGCTATGAAAGACTTTTCTGCTCAGTGGGAAACAGCTTTTCTGCTTGCACAAGAATCACAGAACACTATGTCCTGTAGGACATCTACGATGCACTCTGCGCACCAGGAGACAAGATATCTTCATTGTACCAAGAATTTAAAAAGAAAGTGAAACAACAGTCCAGTCTAAATTACTTGTAATATACAGTGGTGAGTACATTATTATCAATATAACATCTGGATTCACAAGATAAAACCATAATCCTTATAGTACATCCTGTACAAATCTTTTCCAACCAGTTAACTTCGACTATGTAAGCTTGACCATCAAGGCTCAAACATGCAGAAAAAAATGGTACAGAAAGCTACAATAATGAAAGGATTATCCATCCCAGAAGTATTTTCATTTATAGAGTATTAATGAAAATGACTATAAAAAGATAAAAAGAGCTGTTTTGATGTGTGTGTGTGGGGGGGGGGGGGATACCCTTTCTGTGTTTGACTATTCAATATAGCTATTGGTAATATAGCTTCACTCTTTTGCTTTAGAGAAGCTACAAGTATTATTTTTTTTCTTCATATCATTGGCAGGTTCTCCTGTGCACAAATCTCCAGAGTAACTATTAAAGAAATTACACCAGAGCAGCCATTTTTAAATGGTATGATTCATACCAATTAGAAAATAAACAAACCTTGTTCCTCCAAAACCAAAATACACACTCATGTGGGAGGGCTGAGTAACCTTCTCCCAATCTACTCGGTGAAAATAATTCTGCCCAGTCTCCATCTCTAGTTTGACAACAATCACCCATGGGAGCTACAGGCCGCAGAATTGCCCATACGTGGGGGAAGCTGTCCATTGTATTTCTGCAGGAATTGCGACTGATCAGGAGGCAAGTCCAGATTAGCTATCCCGGCAGAAATATGCACAGCTCTGCCTGTTCTCCTCCCCTAACTGTGGATGCCTTGGTTATTCTTTTCTTTTGTAGACTGGGAAAGCCTGAGCTAGCCCTGCACTGCCTGCTGTGAATGTCAGTGTGTCTTCAGGGCCGCAGTGTGCACGGGTCTTCCTTAGCCACCTCACACCATTTCAGCTGGAAATATCAGGAACTCAGCCTGCTTGTGGAAGGCGTGCTTTGTCTGTGATCTGTGCCTGGGCCCATGCTGGGCTGTGCTGATGACCCACACGGTGTGGCCTGATGGGGCATCTCAGGACTCAGCTGGGTTGGTCTCTTGCAAAACCTGTGCTCTGTCACTGAGCTGCTGCCTCCCCTTTACAAGAGAAACACATGATGTTGGGCGCAGCTGTGTGTGCACAGCTGTGTATTTATGGTGAGCATCCTTTGCAATGGTTGCTGGTGTTTGGGTGTGCACTCTGGTGTGTCCCACGGTTTTACAGATGAGACCAGAGACCAGTTGGTATTTTTTTAAGAGGAGTTTTTTTATTACCTGCACAGGGACCACACAAAGATGGGATGAGTGCGGGCCCCCCAGTAGAGGGACAGCGGTGTTTTATACCTTCTTACAAACAAATGGAAAATTGTTATTGGCATCCTAAGCGAGTTAGCATAATACAGAAGCGAGACGGTTTGCGGTTAGTCTACATTTTGATACAGAAGCAGAGCGGTTTGCAGTTAGCCTATCCTTTTAAGTTTTACGCCTTTGATCAACCTTGCCCATTTTCTGACGTAACACTCTGTATATGCCTGGGGCAACTGATAAACCTCCTATTAGGCTAATTTAATACACAAAGCCTCCTATTATGCTAACTTTTGTACACAGCTGATAACATTCTGTTATGCTAATCTTATGCCAGGTGGGTCGAGCCTAACACACTCTTCACATCATGCACTAATTAATGGCACTAAAGATATTGGTGTCCCATTTTAATATGGCTTGGGCCAGCCCTGCATATTTCTGTGTTTATCTTTGCATGTATCTGTGAAATCTCAAATAATCCTAGTTTACATGAGGACATGCAGACTGTAGTTTTGAAGCAGCAGAACAAAGTTCAATGGTTGGAAGGGATTTATATGGCCATTTAATCAGTCCAAAGTACCCAAACCTTCCTTGACAGATGTCTGTCTGGTCTTTTCTAAAGATCTGCAACTGATGGGATTTTGTAGCTTCTCTTGGCAGTTTTCTCCATTTCCTGACTATGCTTATCTTTAGACAATTCTTGTTGATATTTAACCTCCTTCATCTTAAGCCCCTTTACCTTTTGCCCTTGAAGATGCAGAGGAATTGCTTACCATCCCGTTTCCATGTTTGAAAACTGTTACTCCAATTGCTTACGTTTTTAATATTCATGCTTCTTCTCTTCCCTTATTGCGTTTATGTGGTGGAGCAGTAACAATGAATGATGAATACTTTAAAAATAACAGCTGGTGCCTCATTCTCTTTATTGCAGCACCTGCAGGTTCTGATGTGAAATATACCACCGAATACTTAAGATGACGAGTCATTCTAGGGAAGCCAATATGCGACTCACTTGCGGAATATGTACATAATAGTCGACTGTGTTGAGAATTTCCGTCACCACGCTGGTGATGCAGGTTGGCAACCCCACACTTCCTGTTGGAGCGCCAAGTAAAATGTTCCAAGACTAGCTCAGAGTGCCTTTTGAGGATACATCTGTGAAGTGTGGTCACACTGGAGAGTCTCATGCATTGACCAAAGGCTTATTTGCACATAATCACCATTTGATATCCCGCTCCATGGCGTATCAGTTGATGACTTCCAGCTGAATGTGCATGCAAGTTCTATTGTGCTTGTGGAGACCTTTTGTTTCCCCCCAACCAATAGTTTCTATCCTTTCTATCCCACCTTTTGATTCACAAATACAGGTTCCAACAGTGTTTTTTCACTCCTTCAGGCAAATCACTGTTTGAGGCTGAAGTCATGGAGGGGTGAATCACTCAGAAGCACCAGGATACATTCCCATTACAGACTGCAGCTGATTTATCAGCCCTTTCCTTTTCATAGGAAGTTGCAGTGCCACTGAGTAAACATGCATAGGATTGTGCAGTAAGAAATATGTTTCAGCATCTCTCTAAAAAGCCTCAGAATCTTATGGGGTCAACAAGTAAATAAGACCTAGGCAAATTAACACGAAACCCTTGTGATCGTGGCTAGAAAAGTGGGCGTGTTTTTAAATATTCGTTTTATGTAATTCATGTCTTGCTCTTAGCTTCTAGCCATCTTTCCTGGAGTTCCAAGTGGAACACGTAGAGTTTCTGTGTGGGCCTCCTTCCAGGTATTGACTGCATCTAGACCCCCTGAGCTTCAACAGAATGCTCCATCAAGTGCGTTTAGACCAGTGGTCCCAATATGTGCCAGTGCAAAGGCTGCTACCAGAGTAGCAGGGCGAGTGTTGTGCTGCCCTGCCTTAAAAGACATGTTCTCCATTTGAGGTTCTCTCCTAAACTTAGTGCACTCTTCTGCAGGGAGTGGGGTGTGTGTGCATTTGTTTAGTGGATGACTCTATGGAGATTCTCACAGTGTACACCATACTGGTATATTCAGGGAGATTTAGGAAGAGGGACATTAATATGGAAATATAATTTAAGGAAGAATGCACCCTTACCCAGCTCCTTCTCTCTTGCCTGGCTGGAAAGCCTACTGACTGATCTAAGGATTGACCCAGAATTTAGGTAGGAAGGAAGGATGGACAGACAGACTTCAGCAGCACCTTCCTCCCAACTACTTTAGGCTGGAGGGAAAAGGGAGGGGGATGGAGACCCTCCAAATTCTACTTCTATTACCACTGCACCAAATCCATCAGGAAGCAGTGCTGTCACAGTCTTAAGATTTTGGACTTAAAAGAGAACTCTGTACTCACTGCAGGGATCCTAGTCATTCAGACCACAAGTGTGTGTGTGTGTGTGTGTGTGTGTGTGTGTGTGTGTGTGTGTGTGAGAGAGAGAGAGAGAGAGAGAGAGAGAGAGAGAGAGAGAGAGAGAGAGAGAGTTTAGTATCTGTCTAAATAAGGTTTTAATAGTACAATCCTGTGCTTTCACTGTGGGTTTTATATTTTTGGATGTTCCCAGGTGTAACCCTCTCATGTTTCCCCACTTCTTTATCTGCATTTTCACTTACCACTAAACAAATTAAGGAGGAAATGATGGCATAGTTGCACAGTGCCTGTTTACTGATATCACTAGGAGCTGCTGCCTGGAGGTACCCTGGATCTTTTGAATACTGGTGAGCACAAGTGTTGGTGCCCTTGGATTTCTCTTCCTTGCATTCCCTGCTTACAGGCTATGAAATTCTGAGTGATACTGTCTTATAATCCTAGTCCCTTTCTCATGCGTACTTATAAATAGATTGCTGATTTGTGCATGGAGACTTACCAGAAGAGCTGCCTGCTTTTCCAGCAGGCAGGGTCCCCAAGAAGCCGTTCCATTCTATGACTTGTCTATTCCCAGATATAATCTCTTGTAACTAGATGTTGCATGCAACAGTGCGCCTGACAGCGGATGGAGATTTTGCTCTCCTGTATGCATGGCAGAGCAATTGAGATGACAGAACCCTCTACATGTCTTGCAGTCTGAATGGGATTTCATCAGATGCTTTGGGTTGCCAGTGGATCAGGGCAGAAAGAAGTCTTGCCTTGCTCGTATGCTTTTAACAACATCCTGATGTGCAGAAATCTCAGGGTGTGAAGCTTTTCACAGCATGGAGACAAACACGATCCCATTCTAATGTCCTCACAAAGAGCTGCTGTTAGAGTCATGGTACCTCTGAATACCAAAACACTTGGGACTAAAAAATGAAAAAAGCTTGCATGCTTTTCCGTTTCTGCCCCTCCTTCTGGCCACGATTCAACATGTGATCCAAGCAAGCTTGGTAGCATTGAAGGAACTTTATAGACTATCAGCTAAACATCAATAGTATTCATGGAATTATTATTTTCAGGATAGACGATTTAATTCCACCTATGAGGAAAAAGCGGCTGCCTCAGACAAGGAACTCTGGCCCTTTGGATAATGTGGACAACCTGCCACATGCCACACAGTGGTGCATGTAACCTGGTCCACGCAGGCCACTTTGTGCAAGCAAAGACCTGAATCTACACCTCTTAAAATGAATATGCTGCATACAAAGCATCAGAGCATTGAGCAAAAAATTGTAAAACTCTGGGTGTCATGTTCAATTTTTCCTGCTAGAGTCAAGAGCATCCAGTGAGCCGAAGGTTGTTAACACAGAGAAGTTTAACATCTGGCCTGCTAATTCAGGGAATGTTGCATTAAGTGTCGAACTGCTGGACATCAAAGTATAACATAATATTTGTAGTGGAGCATGCAGAAATGGGCTGTACTTCCCAACAGGATTCCTGCAATGTACAGGTCATTGTGCCTTGTTTTTAAATGTTCAAATATGTTTCGCCACATGGGGGCGTAGCACGTGAGGGGTCTTAAGAATTATACATGTGGAGTGGAAATGGATGGGAATTTCATTTAGTTTAGCTTTGATAAGACGTTTCCAAAATTTGCAAAGTTCTTCAAATTTGGGATATACAGAAATATTGCATGGGGGAGAAAACAGTGCAGACTGATTTGTCCATCCAGGCCAAAGGTGTCGAGTGCTTTGAATCCCTGTATATTCAATAACATGTTTGTGCTGAATTAGAATTCCTCCCACCTTTTCTCTGATAGGCTCTTCATCTTTAAGAGCTTCATGGGAGGCAGGTACATTACAGTCCTCACTATGCTGAGAAGAGCTGCACCTATTAAATTTAGGAGGTACATCTGGGGTTGCTTTACGTATTTGCCAGTATCACCTAGTTCTGCATTTCTGGGAGTGAATGGACTAGAGATTTGAAAAGGTTGAATGTGGAAGAAAACAACACTGACAGCCTGAAATTTTCCTCTTACACATGATGGTTTATCTCTGACACGAAAAGTGAAAGAAAAGGAGGCCTCCAAGATGGACAGGGACAGTTAAATTAACCCAACACTTTCTGAGTCAAGAGACTCTAACCAAGGAAATAAACAAGTTTATTTATTATACCTGAAGGAGCGCTTACATCCATATTTGCCCAGTCGCCCCCTGAGATCGGCGGGAGAGGCCCTTCTCCGGGAGCCCTCCGTGAGAGAAATTAGGAGGGTGGCTACTCGGAGGAGGGCTTTCTCAGCGGTGGCGCCTAAGTTATGGAATGCGCTCCCCAGAGAGGTCCGCCTGGCGCCGTCGTTATTTGTTTTTCGGCGCCAGGCAAAGACCTTTTTATTTAAGCAACATTTTAAATGCTAAATACAATTGAATTTTATCTGGCCAGGGAGGCTTATTTTATAATGTGTGTTTTAATTAAGATTATTTTATATGGATTTTAACTTGTTTTATCTATGTTGTAAGCCGCCCCGAGGCTTCGGCGAATGGGGCGGCATAAAAATGTTTTAATAAATAAATAATAAATAAACAAACTGTTGAAATCCACTCTCTTCTTTCCTGTATTGGTGACTTCCAGTCTCATACATCTTCTATTTATTTATTTAGGATATTTTTATCCCATCCTATACCAATTGAGTCTGGACTGCTTACAATGTAATAAATATACAATAAATACAACAATCAATAACAAGATAAAATACGACTGAGGATGTCAATAAAACCTGATTAAAATATTTAAACTTTAAAATATTGGGTAAATAAAAAGGTTTTAACCTGGAGTCGAAAAGCATATAAAGTCGGCGCGAGGTGAACCTCTCTGGGCAGTGCATTCCACAGCTGGGTCGCCACCACAGACTTGTATCCCGTCCAGAGAGCCAGTCCCCCAAAATGTACCCAGTCAGCCACCATGGCAAAGCTGATGATCACGCTCCATAAGTTGTGATGGGAGCTACCTGGTTGCCAATGCAAATAGGAAGCTTGAATCTCCCCTTTGGTTCTTTGCCCCTCCTGGGCAGGGCAGGGCAGGGCAGGGCAGATGCCATCACTGTCTTTCACCCCCAGAAGCAGCAGTCAGTGAATTGGACCTGCACATTTTACTGTCACAGCACACCATTTGTTTTCTTACATGTCATCAAGCAGATTAGAGATCCAGGGCAGTGGAGGCTGGTGGCTGATCTCTACTCTCAGTTTTAGTCTGACTTTTAAAGGTGCTATCCATGTTTCTGAATCCAAGCCCCAATCTAGATTCAGGACCATGAACAACTTCTTAACATTTCGGACTGCAGCCTGGAGGGAACAAACTGCCCACTGACATCGCAATTACTGGTCTTCATAGGGGGGCTGCTTTTAGCCATAATTAAGTATCTTTCTCATATCTAGTTTTGCCCCTTTCTAATCCTGAACATGAGGGAAAAATGCAAACATTTCCCGGTGTTTTCTTGGGGAAAGCCATCTGCCTGCTTGCTTTGAATAGCAGTATAGTTGTGGTTTAACAGTGCTGAGTTAGTCTCTGGATTCAGGGACATGGTTCTAATTTCCAGCAAGTAGCCATTTTAAGGTGCTGCAACAAAAAAAGGAGAGGGTCTTGCAGTACTTTAAGGACTAGCACATTTATTTTGACCTCAGTTTTTCCTAGCTAGAACTCACTTCATCCAGATGGAGAGCTAGGCTTACCAAAAATAACTTTGAAGTGAGGATTTTGGAGATGTGTAGGGTTTGTACATAAAGTTTTTTCCCCAGTGCTTAACTCCCTTGAGCCAGAAGAGTTCCTGCTGTTATTCACATCTGTTGGCAGTGATGAGACAGGCCTTGTGCTACTTTATCTTAAACCAGAGGAAATAATAAAGAGAATGGTTGTTTTAAAAAGTGTTGCATCCAGACCTGCATCTTATTTCCACCAAATATACACACCTGGGTCAACCTGAATTAAAAGGTCCTGGGGAGGGGGATAGAGTCCCCTAGGGGGAATTCATGAAGGCTAGGTGGAATTACCCCTGTATTTTATAAGTTAAAACTGTAAGAATTGTCACCTCTGTAAGTGGTAAATTGTCATCACTATAAGAGTTGACAGTCCTCTGGTCACAGACTCCCCCACACGATGCTGAGATGAATGTGTTGTCATTGAAATTATAACAATTATTTCTAAGTGCGGGTCTCTATGCATTAGCTTATGCAAACCAGTGTCATATTTTTGTCTGCTTTTTTGTTGCTACATGTCCTCTTTTTTTAGCAAGTCTTAGGTACAAATGTAATAGTTATGTGTGAAGATTTATTCAGTCATCCATCTGCATGAAGTAGAAATGTGGTTCTGTGGACCCCTTCCTAAAGACTGAGCAGTGCTACGTAACTCAGAAGCAGTGGTGAGAAGCGAGCCTATATCCCAGGGAGCATCTTGGGCCCTGCAATTTCTCTGTTCCCTTGAAGTTGCCTGGCACAGAGTTACATGGATCTCTATTTGGTGGAAGTGGTAAAAAGAAAGAGGAATGCTGGGAAAGATTCTTAAAAGGATTTTGTTGTACCATTTTGGATTAGTAGCAGCTAAACCTGGAGTACATAAATGCTTGCATTATAAATGAAAGTGGTGCCAGAGTGAATTAATGCTTAATAAAACCAAGGCAATTGGAAATAGGAATAAAGCTCACATACACTTTGAAGTTTTTCCAAAGCAAAAGGAATTGAAATGGGGAAGGAAGTACCAATGGGAAATAAGCTGTAATTGGCCACACAGAATTAAAATTCGATTCAGATGAATGCCTTGGAAATACTACATTTGAAAAATGTTGACTTAAAACATCTTTTGTGCTTTTCCTCGGAGGTAACAAATTGTGCTTTAAAATAAAATAAAAATAACATGGAAAAGCAAATACAAAAAACAAATAGCCACAATATCACAATATCAGTCTCCAGCGCAGGTGCAGGGAGAGTATGATCTACTTCATCAGAACAAACACAGAATATGAATATAGACTGCAACTGGCAAGAGGCTGTCCCAGTAATTCATTCTAGAACTACTTATGAATGTCCAGAACAATTGTTGGCATGACCCAACCAGTAATTAAGCACCACCAATTTCATTGGGAGGGTGAGGCTGCTGTCCCGTGCCCTTTTAACTGGAAGCAAGTTGTATTGCTCTCCTGAGAACACACGGCCCCTCCTTACCCTTCCTGGCCTATCCTCTCTGCAGATTTCCTGGGCTATGTTTGAAACAGCAGCAACAACAATGGCCCTGATTGCAACGGGAATGAACCCACGATACCTTGTGCCATTTGCCAGGTGCCGCCATTCCGCATAGGCGGCCTCAAACTGAGGTGACCACAGCTTGTGCCATGTTAAGCAAATCAGAGCACTAAGCAACCCCCAGTTGATCTAACTACCAATGGTAGGTTAACTGGGCTTGTTTAATCCATGGTTAACCTATAGTGCCCTGGTCCAGATGATAGAAGCAACCTCTGAATGGCCCAGTTGGAGGTTGAATATGTGAAACAGTGGTGGCATGCACTGCAACAACCTGTGGTTAACTAACCAAGTTGAACCAGATTTATCTCTAATTGACAAGTCAGGTCTTCATTTATTTTGGACTTAATTCCCACAACAGGGTGTGATGTGCAGCATATTTAGAATTTATCCCTTATACTACCACAATATCGTGTAGACAGTTTCCAATAATAGGGGAAAAGCTCACATATTTCAATTCTTTGCATTCTGTTTTCAAAGATGCTTTGTTTACAATTGCCAATATATTTTGAGGTGGTAGTGGTATCCCACAGCATTGATAACTTATTCCTTTTCTCAATTTTAGTTAACTCAGTCTCAGCCTGTGAGGAATAAAAGGAGAGTTTATTGTTGTTGTTTGGAGCAGGTACCCACATGCAACAAAATACATTGAAGATATAAGATTTGCATAAAATTCAGTGCCAGCTCTAGGTCTTTGAGTGGGACAAATAATTTAAGTTTGGCTGGAGTGTGCCCATACTTTTTATTTGGATCTTATATTATTGATTGCATGGTGCAGGTTCTTTTTCATTTAAAAAAAAAACATTTGAGGTAGAAAACCCTCTGGCTGAGCTCTTGACATAGAAATGACATAGAAATGCTGCTGCCTCACTTCAGATGCATAATTTAGTTACAAATTTTTCATTGTGGCTATCACTAATTTTTCATCATCTGAACATTCGTAAATGCCAAAACCATTTTTTCTCATTTCCTTACCTCATGTGTATTCCTGCAAGCATAGCTGTCCTATTTTGCTGCTATTTCTACTTCTGTATAACTCACCTTCTCCAATCCAGAGTGTTTGCAAAACACTTTTTATATTAATTATTTTTCCTCTCACCTTTTTTTAAGGATGAAAAAAACCAGGTTTTAATAACAAATGCTTGGCTGCAGATGGTAAGTATGGTTACTGTTATTCAACTTAAAATGTTAGATGTTATTGAGTGTTAATTATTGAACAACCATTATTTGCCAAAAGCAACTTTTTCATGTGGAAAAAGGAGGAAGGGAGAAGAAATAAATTCCATCTTACTTTAAAATTATTTTGACTTTGATTTATTGTTAAAAAAGGCTTGGTTTTTCTTGATTTCAGAGAAAGCTGAGTCAGTCATTTCCACATGAGCTTTTGCGCCAGACTAAATATGAGACTGAATGCATAATGCTGACAAAAGCTGCAGCAGTGTAATTCTTGAAAACTTGTTTTGAGTGTGGGTGGAATTGCCAGGACAGGAGCAGAGTGTAGGGTTTTTGTATGGGGGCATATAGCAAAGCTCCATAAATAAGAGCACAGTCTTCCCACAAATATTTCACATTTGATCTTAGTTCCTTCTCTTGGAGGGAATGGCATCTATTCCTGGGACCTTTCTGTCTGATTCTATTTCTGTTCCACCAAGAAATAGACAAATGTCCTGCAAGCACAAGAATATGAAATGCAGGTGGATTCATCTGATCTCCTTTCTGTTTGGACTTGGGCATTTTCCAAGTCTGATTTTTGTATATGTTTCTGTGGGTGAATATATTTGTATACTTGTGCAGTCCTGTATGTATACCAGAAGAGGTAAGAAAGGATTAAGCTGTAGCATTTAAGCATTTTGCTTTAAGTCAGGGAGAGGCAATTTCTGGCCTTCCGCATGTTTTGGCCTACAACTCCCATGATACTATCTAGGGTTGATGGGAGTTATAGGGCAAAATGTCTGGAGGGCCACAGGTTGGCCACCTCTGTTTTAAATGGTTCATCCTACCCGTCCACATCAGTGCTTAACCTCCCCTGAGAGATTTGCTTCCACTGTCTTCCCATGCTTGTGAATAATCATAGTCATTCATCTTGTAACATTGTCTAAATTGTACTCACTGTTTTAGAAAGCTTTTCAACAGATTTCTGTGCATTCTTGAATTTTACTAACACAGCTCCCTTTCTCCACAGTCCTGGCTTGATGCCTATTTGTCATGGGATCAGTCAGAATATCCTGGAGTTCAGAACTTAAGATTTCCAGCAGATCAGATTTGGGTGCCAGACATCCTTCTGTACAACAGGTAAGGCAGGCTCATATTGGGTTGGTTTTCCCCAGCAGAACAAGTTGCAGAATGGCTGGAAATGGGTGTCACTTCCTTAAGCTTCAGAATAATTATGCAATTACTCAGGGAAGCTCAGTGAAATAATGCCATATGATGACCTCTGTCGCTTTGCCAGCCTCCTTAAACTAAATCAGAGACGGGGAAGCTGTGGTCCCCCAGATGTTGTTCTGCTGCAGTTTCCATCATCCTTCATGGCTAGGCCGACTAGGGCTGATAGGAGTTGCAGTCCAACCTCAGAAGAAATGTATCTTCCCTATGCCTAAATTAAATGTACTAATGGGGGAGTTGAACATGGTGGTTTGCATCTAAAATATTGCTAGAATGACAGTTTTCATTAGCATGGATAACTTGGCTGGGAACCATCCTGTTCACCAAAAATGTTCATTTATACAAACATTTTTTTGGATTGGCTTAGCTTTCAGACTAGTATCCTTCCGTTAAAGAACCTGTCCATAAGTTTCTGATGCACTTTCCCTCCCACAATGCCCTTGATTTTCTGCTGCTCATGACCCCACCTGCCTACTCAAGGCACGCTGGAAACTGTTACTGCAAATTCCCTCAATGATGTAACTAAGAAAATATGTGGAAATTGCAGGGCCTTCTTGATGGTTACCCCAGCATTTTGGAATGATCTTCCCAGGAAGTATATTCATGCTCCTTGTCCTTATTGAGGTGGCCGTACAAGTCCTAGCTTTTTCACATGGATTTTGGACAACAGGAAGGGTATGAATTGGAAATGATGGTGTTTCGGTTCAGGATGCTTGACATGGCATACCTCAGTCAAAATATATAAGGCTTATGTCTATTTTAGTATTTATGAGTATATTCTGAGGTTTATCCATGCATTACAGGGGTTTGATGTATTTTATTTTTCATTATAATACTAACCTGGTTTGACCATTGCAAAAAGGTGAGATAAAAATGTTTTAAAGTTTTATTTATTCATTTGCATTTAGTTATTTCATTTCTATGCCACCTAATAGCCAAAGAGGTACTGCCCAAAAGCTGAAAGGGTATAAGGCTCATGGCAGCAAACCATGGCAAGCAATTCTAAAAATGCAGGGCATGTCTAAACTAAATATTGCAAAAGAATCTAATTGTTAGTTGGTCAGGTAAAGCAAAATTCCATTTCAGTAGGTCAAAATGCATAAAAACCAAACTTCAAAAGGGATATTATATGAATGGCCTACAAATAAGAAAAATCTACATGTCTTTCAAGTATCCAAAAGTAATTTTATGATCCCATAATTCTGAAGGAAGAATTTTGGATGTTCTGAAACTTGCATTAACGGTGATTGCTTTTATATTTTTTTGCAAAAAAAAATGCCAACAATCTTCAATCAGTTGATGTTCCTAGTAATTATTATTATTGGCCATTTACCACACAACAAATCCAAGCACTAAGCAACACCCAGTTAATTTTATTCTGCTGTATTTTGTAGTGCAGACGAGAGATTTGATGCAACATTTCACACCAATGTTCTGGTAAACTACTCAGGATCTTGCCAGTATATCCCTCCAGGTAAGGCACCTTTTAAAAACATGTTTTAAAAATATATTCACAATTATTCCCATGGGTAGGGAATTAATATATGTGGATCTGAACTAAAAGGTTAAAGCTATGCACAGTGGTGTTCAAATGTATAGTTTAATTACTGTGGCACAAAAATTCAACCAAGCTCTTGCTTAAGGCAATTAGCATGCAGGAGCTTTAGGAGCATTCGGCTGTTCTCTGTATCTGAAAGCCAGGTAAGGTGAGCCAGGGCTGGAGCCAAGGGTAGGCATGACTGAGTTTCTGCCAAGGCCCCACACTGTGATAGAGTCCCCTGGAATGGCTCCTCCTTTTCTCCACAGCAACTTGCTTGTTCCTCTACCTTCCTCTCTGGCCCGTACGAGGGTGTTGGGAAGGAGGAAGGGCCATTTCTTGGCGGTTTGCTGGCTTGCTGCCAAGCAAGCAAGCAAGGGGCAGCAGCGGTGAGAAAGAAGCTGCACATCCGGACCAGTGACCCTGGTGGTCCGCAGGGAGACTCATTGAAAGAGAGGACCCATTCCACTGAAGGTAATATAGAGACAGGGTTACTGTAGAAGGTGGGCCTGTCTCTCACCCATTAAGACTATTCAGATAGATGGACCAGTTCTGAGGAGGAGGTGAAGGAGCAAGCGGGGACAGGACTTTGAAGTTTCAGGGTTGCCTAGTAAAATTTCTCAGCCAGAGCATGAGATCGGCCTGCTTTGGAAGGGTGGGAGGGCTTTCAGGAGGGGAGGAGGGGCAGGGGGAAGATCCAGTCCTTGACCCAGTAAGGAGGTGATGGGAGGAACGAGTGGCCCAGTTAGAGGGTCTCTGGCCTTCCTGTCGTCTCTCCATCAAGCAGCAAGAGCCACCCTGAGTCACAGAATAGTAGAGTTGGAAGGGGCCAAGGAGGCTGCTGGATTAAAGCTGTTGCAGGACACCACATTACACCATCTCATGCAGATGGCAGAAGCTTTACTGGTAGGGAGGGACAGAGGGGGAGTTTCCATTTTGGATTCATGAGCAGATGCTCCTCCTTCCATTTGGGTAGAAGCTTATTTAGAGTTCACACTCTTATGTGGTCTGCTAAAAGAGTTGCACTTCAAAGGACTGTCTTGAACTTGATAACCAGAAGGAAAGAGGGAAGGGACCAGAGCATGGCAGGTCCGTGGCCCAAGGGCTCTCAAAATCCTGGGCCCAGGCCTGAGGCGAAGAGCTATTAGCCATTATTCTGTCATCATGATTTACAGTACAAATAGGCTGTATGGGTGTTCTCAGATGGCTTTGAATCGAAGGCACCCGACAGGTTTTTGAGCTGCTAACTGCATAATCCTGTGCAAGTCTGCAAGTCAAATGTCAGCACTATTAACATCCGTGGGACTTACTCTCCGCTAAGGGCTCATTGTCGCTTAAGGCACTTTAATGACTTAGTGCACATTTCTGCCAAAGTACAGACTCAAAGACCCATTGAAAAAATAAGTGTGATCCTATATTTGCCTACTCAGAAGTGAATCCCATTGACTTCAATAGGACTTGTTCCCAGGTAAGTATATATAGGCTTGCAGCCCTTAAGCACTTGTTTGATTATCCTGATCAGAAATTAAGATAGGTTTTTAAGGGTTGAAAATAATTTGAGAGAAATGTACTTCTTCATGGTCTCTGTGCATCACACATACAGGCTCTTTGTGCATGCATGGAGCAGTTTTTCGGGAAGCAAGCACATTTCTTTTCTTCCACTGTCATTCCTGGGCACACATGTGTTACAGGTTTTTTTAAACAGCCCAAAGACCCATAAAATCTTTTTATCAAAGGTGAGAGGTGAGGGAGTTTATACCATTGGAACATTTATCTGATTTTCAAACCCTCTTCAGCTCTCTGCAAACATGCATCCACATGCCCTTTCCAACAACTTTGGCCAAATTTTACTCAGTGCTTGCCATGCGCCACACATTTTCATGCTGTAAAAGAAGAAAGTAGAGAACGGAGCATAAGCCACACATTTTAATATATATTGTGAGAGAAACTGAGGGGAAATCTATAGTAGGCATGTTGCTGGCATTAGAATAATGCCTGACACATTGTTGTATTCCATGACTCTGGCCTCTTGGCAGAGCAGAAGAGGAGGTGAGGTGCCTGAGGGTGCCTGAGGGCCGAGAGAGCTCTCCAGGCCCCCCCGGAGCAGCCTCCCCAAGTGGAGAGATGAAAGGCAAGTCTGGAATGTGAACATAGAAGGGTATCACCTTTTTAGAAAGGACAGGAAGGGAAAGGGGTGGGGGCATGGCTTTATACATCAGGGAAGGGATAGGATGCAGTGAGCTAGAATGCAGCACAGATGGGGATTCGGCAGAGGCAGTCTGGGTGAAACTTAGGGGTTTTGACAGGGAAAGAGACCTGACAGTGGGGGTATGTTATCGCCCTCCAGGTCAACTTGAGACCCTGGATGATGTCCTGACAGACCAGATTCTAAGGCTGTCTCAGGGGAGAGACACAGTAATTATGGGAGATTTCAGTCTCCCGGATATTACTTGGGAGACTCACTCAGCGGTGACAGCCAGGTCACATCGCTTCCTAGAAGCTATAGAGGGAGGGTTTTTCACACAGAGGGTCCGAAAGGCGATGGGGGGGGGGGGACATCCTTGACTTGGTCTTGACCAATAGGGAGGAGCTGATAGATGAAGTACAGATTGGGGAGCTCTGGATACGAGTGATCACTCCATCCTTTGCTTTGAGATCAGGGGACTGGGGACGTGCAGCAGGTTGAGCACTAGAAGCTGGGACTTCAAGAGGGCCAACTTTGGCCAACTGAAGGCCAGACTGGGGAAAGTCTCCTGGGATAGGTTACTGGAAGGTAAGCGAGTTGAGGAGGGGTGGATGGCACTCAAAAGGGAGGTTTTGGAGGCGCAAGCCTTGACAGTACCTCTAGTCAGTAAGGTGGGGAGGTGGAGGAGAGTGCTGCCATGGATGCGAAAGGAGGTGGTTAAAGGGATTAGATGAAAGAGGAACCTCCATAGGAAATGGGTACTGGGGGAAATAGACAAAAGGGTATACCGGGAGGAGGAGGCCCCTTGCAGAAGGATTCTTCGCAAGGCTAAGGCTGATTACGAGCTGAGACTTGCCAAGAATATCAAGAGCAACAAAAAGGGCTTCTTTCTGCATGTGAATAGGAAGAGGAAGGGGAGACAAGTGGTGGGACCACTAAATAAGGAGGAAAGAGATCCAGTGACTGCTATGAGGGAACAGGTACAGATGCTAAATGACTGTTTTGCCTCTGTGTTCTTCCCAAAGCAGGACGGGGGGATATCCACATAGGGGATTAGATGAGGCTGGGGACTTAGGGGCACAGATTAGAGTCACCCCCCTTGAAGTTGAGGGGCTTCTCAGGGCATTGGACATTACAAAGGTGCCAGGCCCTGACGGGTTACACCTGAGAGTACTTAGAGAGTTGGCAGGGGTTCTCTCACGCCTGCTGGCCTCCATTTTTGAGGCCTCGTGGAGAACGGGTGAAGTTCCAGAGGACTGGAGGGTGGCATCAGTGGTCCCAATTTTCAAAAAGGGTAGTAGAAAGGACATGGGGAATTATAGACCGGTTAGCCTTACATCCATTGTAGGAAAAACAATGGAAAGGCTCATAATAGAGAGAGATCTAGTGATGCTAGATAGGGAAGGGAGGCTGGCAGCCACACAACACGGCTTCCACAAAATCAGGTCCTGCCAGACAAACCTTGTGGAATTCTATGACAAGGTTTCGAGATGGCTAGATGGAGGGGATGCAGTGGATGTGGTATACCTGGATTTCAGCAAGGCCTTTGACAAAGTGCCCCATGATATCCTGGTAGAGAAACTGAGGAGTTTTGGAATATGCCAAAGCACTGTTTGGTGGATTAGGGCATGTTTGACTGACCGAAAGCAGAAGGTAACCATTAGCGGGGAATCATTGGGATGGCGGCCAGTAACAAGCAGGATCCCCCAGGGCTCTGTCCTGGGGCCGATCCTGTTTAATCTTTTCATTAATGACATGGAAGAAGGGGTGAACAGTCTGCTGATCAAATTCACAGATGACACTAAAACTGGAGCAGTGGCCACAACTGAGGAGCAGGTACTCCAGATCCAAAAGGATCTGGACAGACTATGGAAGTGGGCAGGAGACAACAGGATGGCGTTCAGTGTGGATAAGTGCAAGGTCTTGCACTTGGGGCATAGGAATAGGTGTCATAAGTACAGGTTAGGTGACAAGTGGCTGGAGAGCAGCACGTGTGAAAGGGACCTCAGGGTACTGGTTGACTGCAGGCTAAACATGGGTCAGCAGTGTGATGCAGTGGTCAAGAGGGCGAACGCCACCCTTGGTTGCATAGCCAGAAGTGTGGCTTCTAGATCAATAGAGGTATTACTACCACTCTATATGACTCTGGTGCGCCCACAACTGGAGTATTGTGCTCAGTTTTGGGCCCCTCATTACAGAAAGGATATAGCCAGGTTGGAGTCAGTGCAGCGTAGGGCCACAAGGTTGGTGGCCGGTTTGCAGGGGATGGGGTATGAGGTGAGACTGAGGGAACTGGGTCTCTTCAGCCTGGAGGAGACTCAGAGGGGATATGCTGGTGACATACAGGTATATGAGGGGATGTCACACGGAGAAGGGTAGAGACCTGTTCTCCCCTGCAGAGGAGGGCAGGACACGCTCCAATGGAGCAAAGCTCAGGGAACCAAGGTTCCATTTGGATGCCAGGAAGCACTTCCTGACAGTCAGGACCCCGAGGGTGTGGAATGAGCTTCCATGAGAGGTTGTTGAGGCCCCATCGGTGCGGGTGTTCAAGGATAGGCTGGACGTCCACATGGTGGGCATGTCGTTAGCGGAGCTAACATCACACACAAAAGCAGTCATGGGAAGAGGAAAGGTAGACAGGTGACAGGTGCAGGGAAATGGCCTTTTAAAAAAGTCAGTGTTGTTCTGTATCCATCACTAGATCAAAGAAGCGGAGATTTAAAAACAAAAAACAAGCATCCACATCTCCTCCCCCAAACTCAGAACAAACCACACTCCCCCCTGTGCTGTCTTTCCAGGCGCAAGCACCATTGAAAGCAATAAAGTTTACTTTTGAGTAGATTCATCTGTGGGAGCACATTCAGGTAGTTGTTCCCTGCAATTCCTACCATGTGCTGATTTTCCCAGCATGAGAAGCCACTGGTGTGTTTTTGGCTACTTGTTCCTCACCCAGCAGATGAAACAATGGGAGAAGTGCGTGCCATTCACAGATTCACACCTCCACATCCGCCCAGTGCCACACTTCCTCTTGCAGCATTATTTTCCCTAGCCCACCATTAAGGATGTGTGAGGAATTCGGTTTGGGGGCAGGAAGCTACCGGATTTCCCCAGTCAACTCCCTGAACTCTGGCTCACTTTCTCTCTTTCCTAAGTCTACCATACATGGAGTATTGTGTGGGTATCTGAGAGGAAGTGAGTTCTACTTCCAAGCACATGAATTGCAGCCTTGGTGTACTTTGTGCAATGAATTGCTTGCTTTGAATATTTTGCACAAAGAATTATGCACTTAGAGTACTTTTCACAAAGCTCCTGAGTGTTTGTGGGCTTCAGCTCAGCTCATTTCCTGGCCTGGGCTGAGCATGGAAAGAAACCCAGCGTGCACAGGAGAGCAGAATCTTTGCATCCCTGCCTACCACCCACAAAAGCTATTCCTCCTCCCCCAGAACAGTACTGCAAGTTTAGCATACACTGAAATATATACCACTGAAAAAAATGCAACATATTCAATGTTGTAATAACTGGTCTGAAGAAATCCATATATAATGGCAGAGATAACATTTTGTACGCGTCATAGAAACATAGAAACAGAGCGAGTCAGAAGGGGTCTCCCGGGCCATCTAGTCTGACCTCCGGCACCAGCCGGCTCCGCTCATGACATGCCCACCATGTGGACGTCCAGCCTATCCTTGAACACCCGCACCGATGGGGCCTCAACGACCTCTCGTGGAAGCCCATTCCACACCCTCGGGGTCCTGACTGTCAGGAAGTGCCCAGCACTTAGATCATCAGATGTTTCCCAGTTAAAATACACACTATCAAAACAAATTAAAAATTAGGGCTACTTCACCATTGCTCGAATACACTTTTCTTTAGTACCTGAGGAATTTGGAGATACCTCACTTTCTTTTGTAGTAGTTATTTTACAGTCACAGACCAGAAAAATCAACAAAAAGATAAAATAGAAATGGAAAAATTAAAATACAGTTTAAACAAGTACAATTTATACAATATTTTCACCCAAACAAGTACAATTTCTTTTATATAAATGAAAATATTGGTTCATCAGTGAAACATAGCAGCCTTTTGGTTGGCACAGAAGTATAACTTTACACTATGTAAAAATCAGCTTATTAAGGCAGATGGTGTTCGTAGTATAGAAGGAAAGTTGGTTTCCTTAGCCTGGCTATAAAACCTCCTTTGCCCTTGGATGATGAAAAGAGACAAGCAAGTGCTTGGATACTTACAGGGTGTCAAGAGTGAAAAGTAAGACCGGGTTCTGAGGCTGAGAAGGCAAACTGTCTTCATGATGCTAAAGCAGGTGACGGAGGAGTAAAAGAGCAGCAGCATGGAAGGGTACCTCTGCATGCACACATGGACAAATACGCATCAGTAAAAGGAGGTTGTACATGGGGTCTGCCTCCCAGGCAGTAAAACTAGCCCCATCACTACCGAAGGAAGGTTGAGGAGGAGGAGTCCTGCTTATATATGAGGGCAAAGAGGCTTTCAGGCTGTAGCAGCTGGGCGAGCCAAGAAGGGCATCGTGCTATTAAGTCGAAAAGCTGCCTGGCAACAAGTTGGATTAGTGCTTTCATAAGGGAATTCCTAAAGGTTTGGTCAGTGTATGGGTTTTCCAGGTCCGTAAAGCACTTCCAGGTAAGGCCTAGTAAAGGAAAAAATTGTGACAGGTCACCAGCACTTGATGCCATGCAAGGTCCCAAAAGAGGTTTGGAAAGGGACGCCAGCAAGGATAAGCTGAGCACAATTGGTGTAGGCCCGATTCATCACATAAGTATGCTACCAAAATGGCCGTCTGCCTTGGGCTGAGAGGTCATTTTGTCCTGTCTCTCCCCCGTTCCTTCTGATGTTTACAGGCACAAATGGCAGCAAGCACTTTACATCAGATCTTACATAGTAAGCTCCACTGAATTCAGTGGGTCTTATTCCCAGGAAAGTGGCCTCAGTCTCTTGTTCATGCCCACTTCTCCAGTAAAGAAATTCCAGGGCGAATTCCTGGAGCTCCTACTGCTATTGCCTGCTGAAGTAGCTGAGAGGAGACAAAAAGCTGGAATCATTTCCATCCACCTCCTTGCTGCTCAATTTTTCAACCAAATATGTCCACCCTCTTAAAGTAGCTCGTTATTTATTCATTTATTTTAAAATGTCTATATTGTCATTATATTCCAAAGAATCTCAAGACGGTTTGCCGTGGCGTGCCGTGGCGTGGCTTCTTGCCATGTTCACTTGCTTGAAAGCTTGAGGGCAGGCTGGATGGGTGCCCTATCCCTGTCATTCTATCCTCCAGCTACTTAAGGAAGCTTTTGCCTTTCCTTGTCCCAGCAGTGGCTTGGTTGAGTATCAAGGAAGTGATAGAAGAGACTCTCCATCCTCTGCCCACTTTCTGAGCCCTTCAGGCAACTTGCTTCCATTGCTCCGGAGAGAAGGCAGTGCAGAAGAGGAGTAGGTTGGAGGCAGGCGAGGCTGACCCTGTCGGCTTGGCATGCCTCTCCCTGGCCTGCCCATCAAGTGATGAGAGATTCACCACTTGCATGTAATATTCTGATTCAATTCTGTGCAAATGGAAAGAAAGCAAGTGGAAGCTGGAGACAGAATAAACCAGCTGTTCACATAAAAACAAGACACAACAAATTGTGCATTTGAAGCCTCTTATTGTTTCCCCTTTATTTGTATCTAGTAGAACATGAGATAATTACACAACATACAATATGGGATAAATATTAATCCTGTACATGGTTTAGACTGTTGTCACATGAAAGATTTATGCCAGAGCATTCCCTAGAGGTGAACAAACTAACTCAAAGAAGTAAAGGAAGAATGCTTTTTACTGGAGAGCAAAATATAAGAAACGGGTCTAAATCCAGATAGAATGTTCGGCCTTTGTACGTTCTTTTATGAAAATTAGAAATTCACACCAGCTCCCAAGGGTGTTTTGTTTAAAAGCATTACAAATGTAATTCCAAATGGACTGTTAACATGTTCTACTTACTGTTTGTTTATCATGAAAGTTTTCAGAAGTAGGAGGCTTCATGGAACTTCTTGAATAGTAATCACATGGCAGTTTTCACGAACTACTAAATGTGAGGGCAGCAGCTTTGAGGGTTTTAAACCAGGGTCTGCCTCAATCACATAAAAAGCAGACCAGAGTGTGGTGAGTTTGACTTTAAAGGCAAAAGGATTGGACGGGTAAGGGGTGCTGAACCCTTGCTTCCCTCCATTCCAACCCTCCAATCTAATTGGGGGCTAGGTAAGAAAAAATTAAATGACACTGGCGGGTAGATGGAAACACCCTCAGCTTTGAAAAACTTGTCCTGGTCCATAACCTTCTCTCTCTCTGCTTGAGACAGATCTGGGTTTAAAGACACATGTCTACTGTAATCATGGATCTGATGAGAACTTTGCCTCTAAACCTTACTTTACCTGTAGAATAAAGGGTTTGGAGTAGCCATTGTGAAATGCAACTGCACATTTTCTGCATTTGTTCCAAGATGCAGATGGGTTTCTCTTGTTCACATTGCTGGTTATCCGTATTAATCCTAAGGATCACTCAAGATGGTGGCATACACACCAGGAAGTATGGAAGTGACTGACAGTTTTTAAAAACTGACTGGCAGCCAGATTTGCACAAGAAATGTAGGCATAGTAGAAATTTTTTGGAAGCTACATGGAAGCAAACCTCACAAAGTTTGGATCAAAATCTTGTAGAAATTCAGCGAGTGCTTAAAAACTCCAAGGTGCTAAATTTGATGAGTTTGAAAGAATGATGGATTCTAGTCTTCCTCGTGTTACAGACTTATACATTTTCTGCTGGAGCGATTAACTTTCTTATCCATTACCCCTAGAGAGCATAGCCAATAGCAATGGATGATGGGAGATGCACTCTGACGACAGAGTTCCCCATTCCTGTGATATGTATTGTGTGACAGACACACCGAGAGCCACAAACAATTAAATGAAACCACAACCCTCATTTTGCTCACCCGGCCAAAGACTACTAAGCTCTAGTATCTCTCCTCACAACAAAACTGCATCTGCAAAAGTCTATCCTGAAACGTCCCACTGCCAAGTGGAGCGAGAATATTAGGCAGTGTTGAAAGAACATCAGTTTGACAGTGTGAATGACTTTTAAAGCTAGCAATTCTGCTGTTGCTATCAGTTTTGCTTGCTGCAGTGCAATGGGTAATATCATCCAATTCCTTAATGAGATGTGTGCGGCTGAAGAAGAAGATCTGTGTATTGGAGGTATAAGCTGCATTCAGCTTAACTCAAGCTCTAGATATTTTTTCAATCAGCTTTTTTCATCTGATGTGCCTCTGAAAGGCGTAACTGAAACTCAGAATCATAGACACCATTTGTTAGCAAATCAATTTGGAATGCATTTCAAAGCTGTCTGCTCCCTTGAACTCTTGATAACAGATGGATATGAGTGCAATTTTATCCCATTTCATTCTTGCCATGAAGATCTTATCTTTTTTAACTTTAGGAAAATTCATAAACACATTTCTAATTACAGGCATCTTAAAGAGCACTTGCTACATTGATGTCCGCTGGTTTCCTTTTGATGTGCAAAAATGTGACTTGAAATTTGGTTCGTGGACGCACAATGGCTGGTTGCTTGATCTGCAGATGCTTGAAGCCGATATTTCCAACTACATATCAAATGGAGAATGGGACTTAGTAGGTAAGTTGACTTTCACAAAGAAATGTAATGAATCGAAACCTTTATTTCCTTAAGTCCCGTTAGCAGAAGCAGATTTTTTCCCCAAATTAGAAAGGCAGGCACCCTGCAGCCTGTGTGCAGCCTTCCCAGTGCAGAATGGCCTGTTGTGAGGAAGTGGGTAATTCCCTACCTGCACCTCTTAGTGGATGGATACTCTGGGCCTCCTCCATGCTTACACTGGGGATGCACCGAGCCACCACTTCTGCGTGTTTCTGTGAAAGGTTCCTTCGATAACTTCTAAATCCACCTTTGTTAAGATCATCCAAAAGACCACAGATTAGTGAGGCAGTTGGTTGTGTGGCAAAATCAGAGAGAAAAATGCTGGCTGGACATAGCAGCTCCCAAGTCTGTATTTTGTTGATGGTTGCAGCAAAGCAGAATATTTGTGAACCTTTTTGTGACATTTTTGTTGGTCCTCATAAAACTATTGCCCAGTTGTGTATTTTGAATGTTCTTCATGAAGATGATGATGATGATTGACCAACACAATGTTTTCCTTGTTGATCTTCATCTGTTGTCAGTCATTTCTGCCTTTAAGAAAGGGCTGATCAGAAGGATGCACAGCCAATATCTCAGAATGGTTCTCCCAATTTATACCAGCTCCACTAGGATCAGAGTCATTAGTGTAGAGCTATCCAAGTGAGATCTGAGCAGTGGCAATCAAGATCTTGTTGGCTATACCTTATTCTACCTACAGGCAGGTCACATTTGGGATCTTAGCCCCATGTCCAGAATCTCACTGGTTCTGAGAACATCAGAGAGCTACTTCTGCATCACCGTCTTGCAGCCCTCATTCAGCCTCAGCAGCAGAGCGAAGCTACAAGGTTATGCTTTCCATCCTCAGTCTGACTGGCTGGCCAGCTGTCTGCCTGACATTCTGTCTGTCTGACATTCTGCTTGCCTTCTGCTTCTGGCAGGTTCCTGCCAGTCTAGCACCTGATGGTTATTCCCAGTCTGAATGAATTGGTTCATGTCCATGGAGCTAAATTAGGAACACTGATTTGACAGCTACCAAAAAGGAGCTAAGAACTAAGTGTTTCCCTTTCACTCACCTGCTGCTTCGACGTGGGGGGAGGAGGAGGAGGAGGGGATGTGGCACAAGCCGGAGAGAAGGAGTGGGAGCACAGGGACAGAATCTGGATTGAAGCCGTTCTGGCCACTTCATAAATAGCAGCAGTGGAAAAAGTGCAGTTTGGATCTTTAGCAAGCACTCAGCACCTCAAAGTGTTGCATGTACCCATCTCAGGAAAAATGCCTGTACAATGGAATTCTATTTCTTATTTTCAAACTACTCTTCTGTCATATTCAGTATAATGCTCCTAGGTGTAGGGATACAGATGGGAAATCAATTGACTTGGTAGAGCTGGCCAGGTGCAGGATCAGCGTATTGGACATTCACTCCAAAAAGAATTTTCCAATAAAACAAATTTGTTCCTTAACTCATCAAAGCTGCTGCCCAGATGAAGGGAGAACCTCTCATTTTCATTCTCTTTAGGGCTCCTGCCAAGAGAGCTGAGGGTTTTTTTTACACTGAAAGCTGGCATTTTGGCCAGGTGCCCAAAATCTAGGCAGCCTCTTCCAGCCTGCATTACTTTAAAGGCTCAGCAGCAGAGCTTTTCCATCTCCCGCTACAGAGCTTCCCCCGGCATGCCCTTGCAGGGCTGTTCTTTAAAGGGCGCAGCAATTCGTACAGGGGCTGGCGAGCTTACCCAGGCATGCCCCCTCTAGGGCTGGCTTGGCAAATCCACAACCCTGATGCAAACGGATGAACAAGAGAGGTGCCATAAAAGCCAGGAGAAGCAGAAGAAACATTTGTTCTATGCAGAAATAAAAGCAAAGGATGTAAACCATTTCAGCTCAGTGCCTCTATAAACATCTTGAGAACTGCAACCCTTCATGCCTTACCCCTGAGCATTATAATAGCTATCGATTGTTGGTGGAATTTAATGGAGAGCTTAAAGAATGGGCTGTTACATCTTACAGCCTCATAATGAAATTAACCAGAGGAGTAGTGGATGCAATATTCTTAAGACGTTTTGAAGAAATGTTAGTAATTGGCATAATGGAAAGATCTACAATTCATATTTTGAGGCTTGTTATTAGACTGATATAATTATTTTTCATTATGTGTAAACAATCAAGTACATAAAGAGTTATACTAGCTCCATGAAAGAGCTCAATATCTCTCAGGAGGTGTTGCTTTTACCTTATTTCTGGAGATATTAGAAATTATTTTGTTCACAGGAAATAAATGAGGGCAGATAAGCTAAGCAGCACTTAACAGGCAAAATCTTCAAAGTCATCTGAATACTCAGGGCACCTGGCAACCTGTGATATGAATGAAACCCGGGTAAACAAATTAACATTCTTAAATGGGTTTGGGGCAAGCCCAGTTTTCTCGAGCTCAGCTCCCCTGCATCTGCAATATGGGAATCTGGCTGGGAACTGGGGAATTAATTGCCCGACTCAATTAATCGCTCCTGCTCCCAAGGAATTGGTTTGGCTTGGCCTGGCTTGCTGGCACCAAGTTGTGGTATCATTGGCAAGAATTGTTGTGCTGTCTCCAATCGCTCAGAACTTGGGAATCAATTTAGTACCTACAGTATCCTACTAAGGATGCAAGAACAGGTCAGTGGGCAAGAAGTCCAGGGCTGTGGGGAGATAGTTAGCAGGAGGCAAGGCCTGCTTAGGGAATCCCCAGTGAGATCTGCTTCAGTGCTTTCATTTTGCCACTGGCCACATCTCCTGTTTTTAAGTCATGCCAGCTCCCGCATTGGAGCCATGGCCAATTTGTCAAACTGGCATCAACCCATGGTTTCATATTACGTTTCTCAGGCTTAGCTCAAACCCTGCATATCAGAGGCCTCTCACTTACGTGCAGAAAAAAATATGGTTAAACCTTGCATACTATGATTTCTCTTCTGTTCAGCCTTGAGAAGAGAAGATTGGCATGATATCCCTCTATAAGTACCTCAAAGGCTGCCACAAAGAGGAAGGTCAAGATCTCTTGTTGCTGATGCCAGAGTGTAGGACATGGAATGATCAATTCAAGTTGCGACAACCCAGATCCAGGCTGGACATCAGGAAAAGCTTCCTCACTGTCAGAGCAATACAACAGTGGAACCAGCTGCCTGGAGAGGTGGTGGGCTCTTCCACACTAGAGGCACTCAGAAAGAAACTGGACAGCCATCTGAGTGGGATGGTGTAACGTGGTGTCCTGCAACAGCAGGGGGTTGGACCCAATGCCCTTCATGGCCCCTTCCAACTCTACTGTTCTGTGACTCTATGGTGTGCCATCCAAACTGACCATACAGGCTAGTGGGGAATGAGGGTATAGGCTGACCACCCACTTTCTTAATTCAGCCAGTGTTATGGCTTCTCCTTTTCTATTGCGCAGGAGTCCCCGGAAAAAGGAATGAACTCTACTATGAGTGCTGTAAGGAGCCCTATCCAGATGTGACCTACACTGTGACGATGCGTCGCCGCACCCTCTACTATGGACTGAACTTACTGATTCCCTGCGTTCTTATATCAGGCTTAGCACTGCTGGTTTTCTTGCTGCCAGCTGACTCTGGAGAGAAGATATCTTTGGGTAAGCACTAAGAATTTGGAACCAAAATGCACATTAATGCAGGATGAAGTGTTCTGGACTTCAGATGGAGGGGTGGGACTGGGATGGCCTCATTTTGGGTAGATATAAAAAGCTCTCTGTATGAATTAAAGCAGAGACAAATTCAGCAAAATCGTCCTCCTGATACACTAATTTTCTACCTGTCGGGAGCATTCAGAAACATGGCACATCCCCCCAGCCCTGAGTCTGACATGCTACAGTCAAGATTTGTTCTTAGGTTAGCTGAGAGGGGTCAAAGACATGGTGGCACTGCTCCTTCCAGCTTCCACAAATGATACGGGAAGAGTCCACTAAGGCGGCTCCTTTCAAGAGCAGAGTTTGCCACTCAAAACCGGTGCAGGAATATCAGTGCAGGAAGTCACCAGGCTTCTGGCTCTGCTGCTGCTTGGACAACACTAGAACAGCCATTATATCTCCCATTGCTTGTGAAATGGTCTGCTTCCACATTTTTCCATGCAAAACGCATTTCTCTTAACCCTTGATTTGCTTAGCTCTCTCCAGACGAAACACTAAGATCACTGTGTACGAATTAATGACATATGCATTCGCACACTTTGTTGATCATCTCTGAAAGAGAAGATGTTCAGGAATGCAGCTCCTAGCTCACCTCTTGGCTTCTTCACCATTCCCTTGCAGGTATCACTGTTCTCCTGTCCCTCACCGTGTTCATGTTGCTCGTAGCAGAGATCATGCCTGCCACCTCTGATTCGGTTCCCTTAATCGGTATGTCCTTTTTCTTAAGCAAATTTAGTGCTTTTGATTTCACTGGAAAGAGGTAAGCATATGCTCAACTTGTCTGTTAAAAGGAATCCAGCTTAATACCTGGATTATGTTCATGAGCAGGGGAAGGGATAGGTGGAAAAGAGTTAACTACATTTTCTTACACATGTGTAGTTTGCAACAAGGTGCTACCACTAAGGTAAATTGCGTTGTGCTAGTATAAACTGCATCTAGTGTTCCCCCTGAAAATTCAGCTCACCAGCTAACCGTGTTGGTATCAGTTAGATGCAGTTTGTAGTAGCACAAGCTAATTTATCTTCATGGTTGTGCACTGTTGGATACTTGCCTTTGTTTTCAGATTGGAACAGACATTCAAGGCTTTTCTTCCCAGATTTGTAACAGGCCTGTAAATAGCAGCTCTTCTGCCTGTTTCTGACAGGAAAGAATTACCTGCAGCCAACTAAGTGGGAAAGCTTTGTGAAATAAATGAGACCGAAGATGGTTCGTTCAGGCTATCTGTAGGCTGCAAATGAATGCTGTAGGTATGGATGGGTAGTGAGCTAGAAAGAAAAACGTGGGAGGGGGCTGTGATAATATTTTTACAGCTCTGTTAGAAATTAATTGAAACCAAGACCTGGTAAGGATATTCATGGCAAACTTCTCTTTCAGGAGGGCTTCAGCTCATGCATGCCTGCCTCATTGAAAAGTGCAACATAATGTGATACTTTGCATGTTGAAGGAGGTATCTGTAGATTAAATGCTTAGAGTCACGATATGTGCAACGCATTTTCAATTGGAGGCAATTTACATGTTCAGCTCTAAGTAACTGAGTGTTAAGTAATCAACCTGTGAGGTATTAAATCAAGGGATGAATATGTGTGAATGATTTCTGAAGCATAGTGTCTCAGCTTCTCCAGAGATAGCTGCCCCAGGTAGGAATTCATGAGAAATTATTTTCAGTTTATTTTAGACCAGGATTTACCCAGTTCTCACCTTCTAGACCAAACACCAATATACAGTTGAAGTCTCTACTTTTCCAAGCTTGCAATGCAACTCAGAGCCAAAAAAAGTGTTCAGTATATGTATATATGAAAAATATGCATGCAAAAAGTCATCTTTTTGCAAAATGCTTTCAATCTGATGCAGACTCATATCAGAACAACCTTTGAGATGGAATTTGGAGAACTATACTCTATGAAGTTGGCTTGTGTCAACTAACCATTGTTAAGATTAACCATAGTTCAAAGTTAGGCAGACATGCTGAACCAAGGGTGGGCAATCTCAGGAGTTCATGGAATATTTTCACCTTCAGGACTTCCACAGTTGACCCCAGGGGAGCCCAAAATGGAGGAAATAAAGCAGTAATGGCAATATGGCAGCTGTAGCATCGAAAGGTCAAAATTAGCTCATTTGCAAACTATTTTTTACCATGTTTGTGCTCCTTACCTGCTCTGGAGTTTCATACAGCTTGCAAATTGTGACTCTCAGAGCAATCTGTAGCTACTTTGGATGCTGTTTTGCTTGAAAAAAATTGGGGTCCCTTCAAATTGGTGTGGGCTGCATGGGGGCTGTGGCTCTCCATGCACCCCAGAGGTTGAATACTGCCCACTCTGTGTGAAACTGTAGTAAATCTAAAATTGAAAAGGACGCTTCTGATCTCATGGTCACGCTGTACCATAGGAGGAGAAGGGGAGTAGTTTCAGGCAGAGGCTCTTTCTCACTTGAACACAGGCTATCCGTATAACATATTATGCCTCAAATGGAAAACTGAAAAAACACTCAGGTATGGAATCATATACCTATTTCTTTTTTTACATATTCTTTTGTTTTGAAACACTTCCTTTCATCTTAAAGAAATTCAGAATATCTTTGCATTTTTTCACAACACAGATAAGGAAGATAAAATCGTGAGGAGGCAAAAAAATTGGGGTAGCCCCATGATGACTTATCTGGATTTATTCAACACAAACCTGTCAAGGAAATAGTAATAAAGCATCAAACCAAGTTGTTATCTGTAGAAAAACTGATGGGGTTTCAGATCATCATGTCTTTAGAAGGATTAATTCAATAAGGCAGTATTAAAAATATTTAGATATCTGCTGCGAAGTGAACTGACTTCTTATATTCTGACAGTATGTATTAGTCATGCAGGAATCATCTAAAAATGGTTGAGGACCAAATGCACAGCCCAGGTTTTTTTGAGCTCCTTTCTCAGGTCTAAAAAGCCTCATTAACTTTTCAAATATTGCAATGTGTCTTTGTAATGCATAAACAATTAGAGCATGTCAAATGTATTTGAAATGCAAGGCAGCCATCTAGCCCAAACATACTTTGTTCTTTTCATCTGTTTATTAGATTCTGTTTTCCCTGCTGAAATGCCACAGCAGGATTTAAAAAAGGGAAGGAAGGAAGGAAGGAAGCTCACACCCAAGAGACCCATTGCAGCAAACAGCAAGTCAAATTGCTGGAACTAACCTTCACATGCCAGATCAGCAGGTCGTAAGGCTTCGGACAGCCCTGACCTAATCATGGATGAAGCAGCCAGTCTGGCCTGGGTGGACAAATGGGGAGGAACCATCTCTCCCAGTTGTGCCCACTGGGCTGCTTGGTTCAGCATTAGGGTAGACATGAGGGCTGCAGGGATGCTGCATGTCCTCCAGAGGTTCCCTCCCTCTCTCCAGGCTCCTTTCCATCTAATCACCTGGATGCCTTACAGATTGTGCTTTGCTTGTGGGACAGGTAGGAAATTCTGCAGTGCTTCGCTCCCCACTATCCAGCAGTCTCCCTGCCTGAATGAATGGCGGTAGTCTCAGGTGTGGTCCTGGAGATGTTCCCCAACTGCCAGGCTTGGGGAAGATGGACGTTTATGCTGAGGACAGATGTCTGTCGAAGTTTCAGGGTTCCATGGCCTCCGTGACAGCCCTGCCCAAAAATGGCTTCAGCCTGACACTTGTGGCTGGAGCAAAACCCTGCAGAATCCATCCCTCTAGCATCCTCAGGCGTCCTCTTGTGCTCAGCCCCCTCTTAGGAACTGAGCTTAGCTGAAAGGTGATCCACAGCCTCCTTCTGCACCAAGCCTGCTGCAAGTGGTGCAGAAGAGGGTCGCTGCTTGCACAGTGGTCACGTGGGCTCCATTCCTGGCAAGCCCCACAGGAGCAACCTTCTTCTGGGTCAGGTACAAATTGCATGGAAGGGGGATGTTGCTTGTGCAGTATGTAGGGTTTGATTTCTGGCACACGCCCCACAGATGCTAGGCATGTTCACTGGGAACCTGGACTTAGGGTCACAGAAAAGCAGACCAAAATCTGATGGCTTCCCGCCTCCAGATGGATTCCTCACACATCCCTCCTCTACACTTCCCCCCATCATCCATGGGGATAGTGATCCAAATTAACCCATGGTTGTGATCAGATCACCTCTTGTTGAGGTTTGGGAGGATGGCAGCCTCTAGGTTTCCATGGCCAAGTCAAAGCATTGGTTTAAACCAATGGTACCTGATGGATCATCGCTCTTGGATACCACGATCAGCACTGGAGGCCTTCGGCCAAGTGGCCCCCTCCTTTCCATGTCAGCCCCCTGAGGATGCCACCCAAAGAGCCTTTAGACCCTGCTGAATAGGATGAGCTGCAGTGTGGAGAATGGGGCATCCTTCTGACTTGCATGGCCTCAGACCCCCAAGCCTTAGACATCCCTTCTGTATGAGCCTCCATGCAACTTCTTAATGCAGTCTGTCAGGGTAGGTCAGTTGTTTCCGACATAAATGTCTGCATTCTTATTTTTCAAATACTTTCAGTATGCTATTTCCCTTGAGCTGAGAAATGACAGTATTAAATATTTTTAGTAGTTAAATAAGTAGGGAACAATATTGTGAAGAAAATTGAACCCAGTGGGGTGGAGGGAGTGCAAGGAATTGCCTACTAACAATTTAAAGATAAATCTTTCAATCTCATTTGAGCTTGGAACTCTTCAGATCTGTCTAGTGAGATTATGTTGGATGAAAGCTCCTTCTTTAGAATGAAAGAGGAACAGATATGGGAAGATGAAGATAACTGGCTGAAATTTAGGCTCCTCTGACTCCAGGTTCATGTACAATCCAAGAAAAAATAAAGCTATGGAGACTGGCCATAATTATCTGCATAAACAGTCATATTATGTTCTAGTGGTGCTGAAAAGACAATGATTTGACCAGAGCTAAGCTCGGCCATCTACAGTCAAATGACGCTTGTTATACTCCTGAGCCAAGGGAAGGTCTACCAGTCTGGATGACAGACAATGGAATTCAACTCTTGTGAAAATCCTTGGGCCCAGTTTATGTAAGCAGAGGGGAAGGAAGCCTGCCAGGTTGCTCGGTGAATGCCTTATTTCATTAATCTTGTGTAGCGCTCCCTCCCCTCAGGGGACAAAAGTTCCAGGGGCAGCTTACCTGTAGGAGCACTCTGTGTGTGTGTCTGTGTGTTTGTGTTGGAGGCACTTAACACATTTATCATGCTGCATTGTATCTACTAGTACGAGAAGGTTCTTGATTGCTTTTGTCACAACAAACTAATTTGTCTAGACCTCTGGAAATTCATTGTATTAGACCTTGTGTTTATCAAACTAGCAGTGATTTCAGGAGATCATAGAATCATTGGATCCTATAGAGTTGGAAGGGGCCAAGAAGGCCTTCAGGTCCAAGCCCCTGCTGTTGCAGGACACTAATTTATCCTGTCCCATTCAGTCCAGCTTCTTTCTGAATGTCTCTAGTGTGGGAGAGCCCATGGCCTCTCTAGGCAACTGGTTCCACTCTTATATTGCTCTGACAGTGAGGAGACTTTTCCAGATATCTAGCTTGAATCTAGGTAGTCAGAGCTTGAGCTGAGTATTCCATGTCCTACATTCTGTTATGAGCAAGAAAAGGTCTTATCCTTCCTCTTTGTCTCTATCTTTGAGGTACTTATAAAAGTGATATCATGTTCCGCCTCACTCTCCTCTTCTCAAGGCCGAACATGCCCAGTTCTTTCAGCCTCTCCTCAGAGGGCAGTGTTTCCAAACCATGGATCATTTTGTTGCTCTTCTCTGGACCATTTCATGTTTTCCTAAATCTTTCTTAAATCTTGGTGTCCAGAACCGGACAGAGTATTCTAGTCTAATTCTAATCCCCACAAAGGTTTCTGTGGTCACCTTTGCCTCTCCATTCGTTTCCTCTGTTGTGTCCTCCTCCTAAGGTTGGAAATCTAAGAATCTGCCTGGTTTTATATCTGGTCATAGTGTCTATTCATCTAGTGCAGCATTGTCAGCTCTGACTGTGTAAAACACTTCAGGGTCTCAGCCAGAAGTCTACCTGCTACCTGATCCATTTAATTGGAGATTGTGGGTACTGAACCTTGGACCTGCTGCATGCAGTCCAACAGGGCACTTGCATCTCTGCTGGTCCTTTGAACCCAGTCCAAAAACAAAACAAACAAACAAACAAAATCAAATAATATGAAAGATACAACCCCTTTGAAAGAGTGGATGAAATCTGTTGGAGGTGCTTTAAGTCTATTATGTCCTGCACGTGAATGGGTTGGAGTGAGTGTCTCTTATTTCCATATTCCTAAATAGTGTATATGCTAGAGTTTTAAAAGATTTTCACAAAAGTGTATCTTACCTGGTATTTTGTCCTACCTCTTTGTGAGAGCTTTCAGGTTCTTATAAAAGTGATATCATGTCCCCCTGCCTCCTCCAGTCTGCTCAAGACTGAACATGCCCAGTTCTCTCAGTCTCTCCTCATAGGGCAGCATTTCCAAACCTTGAATCATTTTTGTTGCCCTCCTCTGGACCCTTTCTAGTTTTCCTGTATCTTGGTGCCCAGAACTGGGCGCAGTATTCTTGATAACTAGAGAAGAGTATAGTGGAACTATTCTCGTGATTTGGAAGTACTCCTTCTATTAATGCATCCCAACATCGCCTTTTTTGCGACAGCATCGCATTGTTGGCTCATATTTAGCCTGTTGTCCACAATAACTCCAAGGTCTGTTGAGCCACATATTGCTGAGCCACATATTGTCGTGCCCCCCCATCCCCCCCAGGCGAAGTACTTGGTATTTGTCCCTACTGAATCTCATTTTATTGCTTTCAGCCCAGCATTCAAGCTTACCAAGATAGCCCTGGATCTTCATTCTGTCTTCTAGGGTGTTTGCTATTCCACCCAGATGCCTGCAAATCTGATTATCGTTCCTTGTACTTCCTCATCTAAATCATTCCTAAAGAAAGATTTAGATCCATGATTTGAACTCCCGCAGCTTTAAAAAAGAAGTTTAATAGCCACAGGGAGATGGTGGCAAATCCTGCTGGAACCACAGCACTGGTTTTCTGCACTAGGAGACTTTCCTTCTGCCCTGTGCAGCTGCTATTTGCCACCTAAGAGAAAGCACAGAGGTACCTTGAGAAGCACCTCCAAGCCCGTTATATTGTTCCCAGTGCTTGTTGCATGCATTGGCACTTTCCCTAGCATCTTCCATAAGCATTATGAGGCGACTGAGGACAAAAAGCTCCGCTGCACCGTAGCCATTTTGGATAATTTCTTGCAGTGTGACACTTCTTGAGTACAAAAACTACCTGAGGGAACTACCGGGCCTGTGCTTGCTGACTGCTACAGCTGTACATATTTCTTGCAAGATAAAGGATGTGCCACGAGTGGTACTGGCTAGAGGCAGGGAAAGTAAGATTTGTCTCCTCCTGCATTTGCTGTCATCTTCTCACAGTTTTTCTGGCACTGCTGCCTTTTTGGTGTTCCTTTCTTGCTCTGATTTTGTTTTAGCCATAAAAGTGTGACACTAGGAAAATAACTTTTTCCAGTCCCTTGATTTTCTGTGTTGTTTTAGCTTAGTCTGCAGGCTCGGCTAGAACCTCTCTCCATGATAAACTAGTTTACTAGGTGGATTTGTTTTGTTGCTTTGCTTTGTGTTTGGCATAGAAAAGCTTTTAGCTACAAGAATTTTCACTGACACGGTCCAGGCTGAGGTTTCCCCTCTGAGTGAGAATGAAGCCAAGGAGACAAGAGGACCATCTGAGCACAAATTGGATTCCTTTGAGTGTTTTAGAAAACATGCTAATTTCTCCCCATCTGCTCTCCCCACCAGCTGTGGCACCCAATGGGAGGACAGGAGCTGCCACGCAGATGTCCCACATGTCCTAGCAACAGATCTTAGGGTGGCCATGTACCCTGTCTCTCCACTTTGCCCACAATAACATTACAGTTTCACAAAAATGCTGCTGCTCCATAAGCCCAACCTGTTTGCGACCTGGCAGAAAGTTTAACCCTTCTTTGGAATTTGCATGACTATATGAGCAGCATCCACATGCCTGGTTCGTTAAGTGGCCACTCTGTGCCCAATCTAATGGAGCTGGCCAAGGAAGAGGAAGGAGATAGAGTGAGGAGTAATCCTTCTCGGTGACGCACTGGGAATTTTCCTGCCTCTGCCAGCAGCACTGAATAATGTAGTGCAGGGGCTGGACCATGCTCAGCGCAACGATGCTAAGCAATAAAGTATGTTACACGCCATGCTGTAGAGGAGGGGACACACCATGGTTGTCAGCATCTGTCCCAGGGGTTTGTATACCTTGGACCTGCCCCCCCCCACCCCCCAGTTCTCCAGCACCTTCATATAATCCACACCTCTTTGGGTTCCTGGAAGTTTCACGTTGGCATCTCAGCTTTTGTAGACAATTTGGGTAATTTCCCTTTGGTCGCACTGGGGCTGGAAATTAGCAGCACATGGAAGGCTGCCCTTTCCAGATGAGGAAGCAAGAGGTGGCTTTGGGTGACCTTGCAGAAGTGTGACCTCGTGGGATTGTTCCTTCTCTCCCAAGTAGAAGTGAATGCCGGCATGCCTCACCAGAAGCCCTTTGTGCATTGTGGAAGTTACTTCGGTGGAGAGTGAAATTGCTTCTGCAAGCTCCAGCTATTGTGAATGATTAAGAACAGTCCCAGTACACAGGCGAGAGGCAGATGCTTCAGGTGGCTTTTTCACATAACCATCAGCTGAGGAGAAGCTGCGCATGTAAGACTTTCTGCTTTGGTGAGCCATTTGCAATTCATGATGCAGGCGCCGGGTTGTTTAACTTCCAAAGAGCGCACAGAGGATCAGAGTTTGCGTTCCATTTAGGCTTGTAATTGCTAGGTAGGCATTCAAGCTACTGAACACTTTTCATAGAGTAATGACTGGAGGACACCCCAAAGGTAATTTTTTCTGTATTCTTCCTCTCCTGTGGGAGGATATCAGTCCCAAACCACATGCCTCCAATTAATCTAATAAGATGCCTATATTGCAGCCCCTTTTATTAATACAGATTTCCCAGGAGGATCAAGCTACTGTTGAAACTGTGACTAAGGACAAATCTACATATGCAACAGAATGAGATGGTAGAATCCTGAGTGGGAAATAAGAATGCATTGCTTCAGTCTGCAGGTGGGCACACCAATATTTTTAAATATTTTTTCAAAGGGGAAGATAAAAACTAGTGGGAAACCAGCCTATCAAGGAAATAATTTTTAGCACAGCATTCTCCCTGCTCTGCAAGTTTTGTGTTTTGCAGATTGTTGACTATAAAGTGGAGAGCATTCAAATGTGATCTGCATTTTAAAACAGGACAGGCCGTTACACAGCACCATCTCAGCGTACTGCCGCTTTACTGACTTGTTGTCCTGCCATAATGTGTTGATCCAGCCTGAGGGCCCTTCTAGCTTGGAAGAGCTCACTGAACCCTAGTCACAAATAATAAGTATTACCAGCAGGAACCCATGGTTCCAGACATAGATGTGCAGCCATCTCTGCCCCAGGGACAGGGTCGTCCAGTTCCAGGGGACTTGGATGTATAGTATTTAATACAACCTCTAAGTAGGAGCAACGTCTCCAAACACTGAGAGAATCTGGGGCTGTCCAGGCCGATGCACATCTTCCTTCCCCAAATTTTCTAAGAGCAACTGCAGAGCATCATCACAGAAAGGCAGGGCGCTGGTCGCCCATGAGGCCCACTGCAGACAACCGGACCAGGTATCCAGCACAGTGCTCAGGAAATGTGTGAAGGCATCCACATACTTGAGAAATTCTCCTCCCTACATTTCCACTAGGGCATGTTCTTGTAAGACAGATAGGCCGACAGCGACACGCTTCGGCAGAGGGATGTCTCTGGCTGGACTGTTTGTGCCCCAGTCCCATTGCAGAGGCCCTGCGACAGGTGCCTAGTGCTGTACTCGTCCTAATCAGTCTTCCCTGCTAACTTAGCAGCTGGAATAGAGAGGGAAAATATTTAAATGGGGATCTGGATGTACATGGTCAAGTGCTGGAGAGGCCTGCTGGGCTTCAATAAAATAGCAGCAGTGATGGGGAGATAAGCTCCACCAGTTTTCCCTTGCTTTCCCCCTTGCCCTGAACATCTCTCTCTCTCTCTCTATCCCTCTCTATCCCTCTCTGTCTCTCTCTCTCACACATTAAAATTCCACTGATTTGGAGAGTAAATGCAATGCAGCTTCCCCTCCCCCTCCCCTCCTGTGAAGGGAACAGCTACATGTCTACTCAGAAGTCAATCACATGCTATTTATTTATTTAACATACAAATATTTATAGGCCGCCTTTAATTGCTGAGGCCTTTCTAGGTGGCTTACAATGTCAAACATACTGGCAGTAAAAACACATTAAAAACCAGTTAAAACATAATAAATTGGACATCTATAAAAACAATTAGAAAGGGCCACAGCATACAGGCTAAACACTAAAAAAATTCCTAAGCAGATATGTCTTTGCCTGGCGCTGAAAGGAAAATAGAGATGGCGCCAGGCGAATTTCCCTAGGGAGGAATTTCCAGAGATGGGGAGCAGCAGCAGAAAATGCCCTTCGCCTAGTTGCCACCCTTCTCATCTCCTTGAGGGGTGGTTCTCGCAGAAGGCCTCCTGAGCTGAACTAAGCGGGTGGGTAGGTCTTTATGGGTGTAGATGGTCCTTCAGATAGCTGGGCCCCAAGTTGTTTAGGGCTTTATATGTCAATACAAGCACCTTGAATTGGGCCCGGATCACAGCTGGTAGCCAGTGAAGTTCTTTCAACACTGGTGTTATATGGGCCACTCTGGCAGTACCAGTTATCAGCCGAGCAGCCCGATTCTGCACGAGTTGGAATTGCCAGACTGTCTTCAAGGGCAGCCCCACATAGAGCGCAATGCTTGCTTGCTTGCTTGCTTAGGGTATTCTCCAGTGAGTCCTTTCTTCTCATTAGGTGGCCAAAGTATTTGAGTTTCATCTTCAGTATCTGGCCTTCTAAAGAGCAGCCAGGGTTGATCTCCTCTAAGACCGACTGGTTTGATCGCCTTGCTGTCCAAAGGACTCGCAGGAGTCTTCTCCAGCACCACAATTCAAAGGCCTCAATTCTTCGGTGCTCAGCGCATAACAGTATTCTATTTTGGAACTTACCAGAGCATGGGTCACTATCTCCAGGTTCCCACTGTCTAGGTAGGGGCGGAGCTGGAAAATCCACCGCAGCTGGAAAAAGGCATTCCTAGACACTGAGTCCATCTGATAGTCTAGGGACAGATTAGGATACAGGTCTATTCAAGGGTACACCTGTACCTATACATGACCATTCAGAATTAAATCACATTCTCTTCAATGGCATAGACTCAAAGGTAAATCACGCTGACTATAATGGTGCTTGCTCTTGGGAAAGGGGCCACACTTGATTTTGTGGGGAAGGGAGTGAAGGTGCTGATCCTGCAAGCCCCCCCACCCCCACATGAGTGGAGGAAGGACAGCAGCAAACAGCCCTGCAGCCTCTCCCTCTTCTAATTCCCTTCTTGCCATCATCATCATCATCATCATTTTGGATGAGGGGCTGTCAATTTTTCTCTCCTTTGGAAAAAAATTCTCTACTGGTTCACTGCTTCACACTTGCATATATTATTATTATTATTATTATTATTATTATTATTATTATTTATTAGAACATTTCTATGCCGCCCCTTGCCGAAGCCTCGGGGCGGCTTACAACACAATAAAATATAGCCAGTCTCCCCCCACCCAAACTTTTTAAAAGTGTCATTTCCCTGCATGCATCAGCTCTTCCTGCTTCTCCCTCACTTGCATTTGTGTGTGACCCAAGAGCACATTTTCAACACAGGGAAAATTGTGCCCTATTCATCAGTGTGTGCCCCAACAGTGGTAAATGTTTTTTTGCCTAAATACAGGGACAGCACTCTCTGGTACGTGGAAGGGACTGTAGTGTAGATCCTCTCCAGGGTTGCCCTTCAGCTCCTGCAGAACGGGGACTGCCTAACAGTGTTTTCAGAGCCCCCTGAAAATTTCCAATTTGCAGCCTGGAGATCAAGTGCAGTACAGAGGAAAGAATGCTTTCTCTCATTTGAAGAATGCAGTGGGCCTTCTTTGTACCCAGAATATGCTGGTCAGGTAGCTTCTCCATCATTGCACTTGCATGGAAATGAACATTTATGAAGCTCTTCAGAAAAAACCAGCATGCACAGATTTTTTTTCTTGCTATGGAGAGACTGAGTTCAGCCTAGGAAACTAAAACACACATGCCTACCTAAGATCAGCATGCTGGATATAAAAAATGGATGCTTTTTTTTTTTTTAGCAGCGAAATGAAACTTAACCTCTGTAAATTATGATGTCAGATATTCACCCTGAAGTTAAAGAAGCATGTGGTTGAATATTTTGAAAGTGGGGGACCCCAGACAAAATGCATACAAAATGGAGACAGCAAAGGAGAGGCTACTTTATGCTGCACACGGGACGATGTACAGTCTGGAAACACTTTTATTGCTTCATCTGCTCTTTATGTGAACTAGTTCTGAGAGAGGGAGCAGGGAGAAAATAAGAAAAACTGTGGCAGCTGGTTGAAAGCAGAGAGAGAATAAAACACACATTTCACATGCTTTGCTGCTGGTTAAGTTGCTATAGCATTTTGCTACATGCTGTTCCCATTCTGTCTGCCGCCCAGCAAGCATACAAAACAGGGTCCTTCAGGTCCTTCTCATTTAGCTTGCTCAGTAAAGCTTTAGATCCTCCGTCTTGACAATTGGCTTGCATTTTGGTGCAAAAGTAATAAATTTTACTTCTGTGTTATTTCTATTTTTAAGTGTTAACTTATGAAACAAAACAGTTATTTGAAATACAGATTTTGCAATGGAGGTTTGCATAAAAGCAATGCGTACAAAATGCATATATTAGGGAGATATGCCCATAAATATGTTAGTGAAAGTAGTGTTAACATGCATTATGTTTGGAGAATGGCTTGAGTATACATGAGCGTATTGAGAACAATTGTGCATAAAATGCAGGAATTGGGAGAAAAGCAAACATCAATGCAGGCACAATTTATGCAAACTGTAAACAAAATGATTAAAGTTCAGGATGCACCAAATGGAAGACTAGCATATAAAACAAAAACAAAGAGCAACCAAAGTGGGCAGTCTTGTCCGTCTTGATTCTTGATTATGGACCTCTTTCTTCATAGAGAGCTAAAGGTTGTCTTTCTCAAAATGGTGGTTATGCCCATGTAGAGACAATGGTGAAATCTTAGCCCACAAAAGGCATAGGCCTTAATATCAGGGAGCTACAACCACAGGTTAAAGGGCATATCAAAAACCTTCCAACAAGTTCTCCTCTGTGGATCTTGTGTTAGTTAAGCTTTTTGTATTTGCGTACCTCGGAGAATGCGCTTGACTTACCTTTCCTCATAGTTTTCTTGTGATGATTGGGCTCTTCCTCCATAGACAAAGCATTTCCATCCTGCTTTCATGAAAAGCTTTCACAGAAAATAGACTGTTTGTTAGTTTGCATTTTTAAAAAAAGAACATTTAATGTCGTTTTAAGAATGTCCTTAGAGTTGTAGTTTTTGCATAAGTGCTATGCAGAGAGTAGTAAAAGAACTTGTTTCTGAGCCGCTGTTAAAACCTTAACTATTCCCACACGGGGATGTATCCGTAGTCTTTTATTCGCACATTGTTTGCAACATTTGAATGTAATGGTCCTTGGCGTGCTGGTATGACACAGTCCAACGCTAATTAAAAATCTTGTTTGCTTTCCCTTTTAATTTGGGAAGCATTAGGTCTTCCTTCCCTCTTCTCTGCAGCAACTTGCATGCCGGCCAAAACATGCGGCGCTGGAACTTGCCGTTTATTACAGTAATTCCTGGCATTTACCCCCCTGCCCTTTCTGTTTGTGGCTTGTGGCTGTTGTTCTTAGCTGGAAACTGATGGTGACCTGCACTCACATATATATGTAGGAGAGAAATAGATTTATGAGGCCTGTTATCACCGTTGTAGCTTTTCTATCTCCTACGTTGGGAGCAGAGAGAGCAAGAGAGAGGCAGATGCTGCTAACCGGCTCACTGATGGAGGGAGTAACCTGTAAATCATGAGCCGACTGTCACGTTAACTTACTTGAAACAAATGTTCAAGTGTGTGAGCCTTGTACCACCTTCAGCGTGGAACAAAGGTCTAATTCATTCTGGTTCCATAGCCAGGCATGTTTCGGTGAAATGTTTTCCCATTTGTGACTGTCAGGAAGGCTCCAAATGGACTGGAGAGATACATAACTGCCCGGGCGAAACAGCGAGGAAACCACCTGCTTGGAACACGGCGGGGCGGGGGGATACCAGGGGGCAGAAATGGCAATAGCCACATGATATGCTTCTAAAGCATAATCTAGTGCAACTTTAGGCAGAAAGAAGGCCTACAATTCCCACCATGCCCCAGCCAGCATGCTGGGCACTGTGGGCCTTTTTTTCAGGTTTCAACCTGCATAGGATTGTGCTTGAGACAGGCTGCTAAAACACTGAGAACATCTCAGCTGCAGCTTGTGGTGGCCGTCTGGGGTGCTGGGAGGCACCCAAGGAAAAGTTTACACATGACTTGAAAAGGCAAGCCCTCAGGAGAGAAAGAGTGGCAGACCTAAGTGTATCCTTGATCTGAAGGAACTGGCTTTGATTAATACTGTATGTTACTTTTGTGTCCTGGTTGCCACTGTGAGGCTGAGGAGCTCCTGCCATGATGAAAAAGCCTTCCTCTCCCCTGCCTGGCAAGTTATCCTTCCATCAGATCATTCCTATCAGAGGCTGACAGTGAGAACCATTGGAAAACTCCCGTCCCTGCCTCCTTCGTAGCCCAGCTGCTCAGTGGGCAGTTGGTGCTTCAGGAAAGGGCCCAGTGGCTGGAAGTTGCAGGGGAGCCACTTTGGGGTGAACATTAGCAGAAGTTTCTTGACTGTGGGGTCTGTTTGGTAATGGAATAGACTGCCTTGGGAGGTGGTGGGTTCTCGTTTGCCAGAAGCATTCAAACAGAGACTGGACACCTTCGGTCAAGAATGCAGCATTGCACCCTGCATTGCAGAGCCAGTGCCGAGTGGAAAGAAAGACTAAGTAACCTCCAAGGTACCTTCCAACCCTAGTGTTCCATGAACCACGAGTGGAAGGTTCTTTCCACATGCAGAAGATAGTGGTCCTTGCAATCCTTCCGTGAAAGTTCATTGCTCATAAGCTGAACGCAAACAAAAGAACATTCAAGAACATTTATGCATGGCCTACTTGGGTGCTTCTTGTTGCTGGAAAGAAAGGAGGATATTGATGTGGATGGACTAGTGTTGTATTAACACTTTGTAGGCAATTAGTTGGGATGGTTCTAAATGTTGCAGAGTGCATTTTTATCACTGGTCGCCTGCAGTGACTCGGTATATATGGTATGGCAACTCACCATCGTAGGTTAGTGGGCTGTGTGTACCCAGATCATTGGTGTTAGGGTGCCTTAATGTGGGCTTCTGGGACAATCTAGGAACCAGTGGTCTGTGGTAGAGGTTGGGTTGCCATTTGGTCTGCACCTGGATAACGTGATGATCCATCGGCAATCAAGCCCCTTGGCTACAGAGCTACTTGCAAAAGCAAGGAAATCCCTGTGCTGCTCTTGCCAAGTACCCATGAGTACACAAGAAAAGCCATGATGCATTAGACCAGCAGTCCACCTAGTTCAGCCTCCATTCCCATGGTGAAAAGTCAGCTGCCCAGGGGATCTCTTAAGCAGGATGGGGACAAGAGGTCTACCTGCCCAGTCTCTGCAGCAACTGGTCTGTGCATTCATGCTGCCTCTAATACCGGAGGGAGCTTATGGACATCAGGACTAGTAGCCACTGACAGCCTTCTCTCCTTTTCAAGCCACCCAAAGTGGTGGCCATCGCTACTTCCTGTGTCAGTGAATTCCACAGTTCAACTCTGTGCTGTGTGAAGAAGTACTTCCTTTTCCCTGCCTGGAATCTCCAGCCAGTCAACAGTGACCCCGGGTTCAAGTGTTATGGGAAAGGGAGAAAAATGCCTCCCTCTCCACTTTCTCCTCAGCATGGTTTCTTTTAAACACCTCTATCATCTCTCCCCTTCTTTGCCTTTTTTTCTAAGCTAAACAATCTCAGTTGCTGGATTTGCCATTTTGATGCCTATTCCCCCTGCTTGGGGAGATCTCTTTGGACCTCCTACAAACCCTTTTTGGTTTTAACCACCTTAAATATTTGGTGGAATCCCTCCTTTTGAGTATGTTTGGGTCCAATCCCTTTGAGAGGGCCTGTTCGGAAGCAAGCACCCCTTTTCTCTGTACTCAGACCCTCTAGTTGGTTCGCTCTCCTCTCCTGAAGTCACATTATGGGGTCAAGAGTGCCCCTCCCCTGCCCCCACCCGACTCCTGTGCATCATGGTTATTCTCAGAGCCTGCCCTTTGCCCTTAGGAAGATTGGCCTTGAGAAAAGCACCTCCACTCATTCCTGATGCCCCACGTTCCCAAGACTCCCCCGCCCCCCCGCATCTCCACTTTATCCTCAGATTCAGAGTCCCGATGGGGGTAGCCAGAGAGTGCGGGTCAAGACCAGCGGTCACCCTCACACCCAACACTGCATGGGTTGTGCCCTCCAAGCCCACCCACTGAGTATCAGGAGACCTGGGCTTAGATCCAGGATCTGCCTTCCTTGACAGCGTGGGTCGCAGAAGGTCTCTTTGCTGTTTCGGGGAGACCCTCCCCTCCTCCCTTGCCATGGCTAAGCCCGTTCAGTAGGGTTTCCTGTCCCTCTCTGTAGCATTTTCAAGAGGTTGGAGGGGCTGCAGTTGGAAGGAGAGGATGGGGAAGTCCACTTTGGCAGCACAATCGATGCTGCCTAAATCTGGATCCAACCCCTGGCTTTTGGGTCAAAGGCAGGCAGGCAGGCAAGCCCTGACAAACAGAAGTTAACCACTGCCAGATTGACAAGAAAGGAGTTCTGTCAGCTGTTATTTACTGCTTTGTTTTATATATTCCTGGAGAAATGGAGCAATTTTCCTCTCATCCCCCAAGGAAGCTGTCAGTGTGTTAAGAGTCAGGCACAGTGCATCAATTAATTAACTCTACAACATGAAAAGCAATAAAATCTTATGTTGCTGATGGATTGTTAACAGTTACAACATTATGTGTGATAAAACCAAAAATATGAAATAGTTGCAATGGTACATTATTGCCAGCTTTATGATGTTTGCATTGATAGTTTTTTCTTTTGTTCACAACCGTTTTAAAGCTTCACACAGCCAAAAGAGAACTGAAGTTTCAGTTCTTCTAACTGAAACTTCAGAACCTCTAAAGTTGTCAGGGGTACAATACATCGCAGAAATACTGTTTAGAACACAAAGGAGGTTAAGGTATCAGAATCCATTAAAAATGTAGCAGGAATTAGGGCGATGTGGCATCTGGTCAAAATAGATTTATTTTGGGCAGAAACATACAGAGAAGTTTTTAGTGATTTGAATGGAAGTTGGGGCATCTCCTTGCTTCTTACCAGCAGTGAAAAGTAGAAAGACCAGCACAATAATATCATTTCAGTGCTGATGGAGTGCTGCTGTTTCTAATGCTGCACAAGCAAGCGAGGAAAAGCCGGCATTGTTATCATGCTTTTGTTGCAGAGGGCAGCTGGAGGCTGTGATGGAGAGGAGGCAGTTTGCCCTTTCCCCCCTGGATTCCAGGGCACGGGAGAAATTTGGGGAAGGGGAGACTGTCTCTGTAGTTCACACAGGCAGAATGATTCTCGGGGCCAAGCATGGCATAACTTGATCATTCTGGGATCAGGAGCTCCCTGTGGGGTTCCTTTTTACTTTTACTTCGTGAGGGTGCTATGCCACGCTCTGTGTGTGTGTGTGTGTGTGTGTGTGTGTGTGTGTGTGTGTGTAGGTTAATAGAGTTTGAAAATGGCTGCAGGAACCATACTTTTATACCCAGCTTGTTTTCAGATATCATCTCTTTTTCCCCCTTCAAATCCCCTTCAAAATTTATTTTCACAAGATACAATAAGAAAAGCCACCTAGAAAGGCCTCAGCAGTTATAGGTGGCCTATAAATACACATATGTATAGATAGATAGATAGATAGATAGATAGATAGATAGATAGATAGATAGATAGGGATATAGGAAAGGAAGGTGCCAAGGGTCAATCCACAAAAATAGCATGTAACATTGACATCAACATTTAAACACATTCATGAAAAGGCGAAAATCTCATTGTTCATAACCCCATCAAAACTATTCAATTCTCAGTTAGACAAAATTTGTCTGGTCTATTGCTTTAACTTTAAAGTAGTAATTACTGGCATTTATTTTTTAAAAAATCCTATATTTTCTTTAACAATTACTTGAATTGCTCATACTAAGCTTTCAGTCCTTGAGTAAATTCTTTGACTGGCCTTCTGTTAATGTAGTTAATTTTGCCATTTTTGCATAGTCAGCTAACTTGTTTTTCCAGTCATCAACAATTGGACAGTCTTCAGCTTTCCACTTTGAAGCAATTATCACTCTTGCCACTATTGTCTTGAATTTAAATAACTCTGTCATAATCTTTGGGATAGTCTCTGGTACAATACTCAATAGCATATTCTTGGCGTTCATTGGAAAGTCCATTTTAAGTATTTTCTGCATTTCCATATGTATCTGTTTCCAAAATTTAGCGCACGCTCGCTCGCTCGCGCGCTCTCTCTCTATCACATGTCCACCACATATGGTAGAATGTTTCCCAACATTTTCCATTAAAGTTGTTATCCATTTTCTATATATCTTTCAGCAGTGCTTTTTTTCTAAAAAAAAAGGGTGCTGGAACTCATGTCTTGGGGTCACACTTTTACACAATGGTTGCCACCGGCAGTAAGCACTCAGCGCGCGACCACACGACCGATCCCAAGCTGAGCAGCGTCCCAAGCCGAGCAGTGCCCTCACAATCTGCGCTGACAATCAGCACCAACACACAAGCAGCCCGCAGGCACTATGTTAATGATTTTTGCTGTCGATCTGCTATGCCCAACAGGGCGATTCACAATCACTTGGAAAAATTTGTCAAAAAAAGGTGCCGGAACACTGTTCCGGTGTGTTCTATGACAAAAAAAGCCCTGTCCTTCAGGGTAACATACCACCGAAAATACATCTTATACCAGTTTCTCTTAACATTCGACTTGCAGTGAATTTAGTCCATAAAGCTTCCCACTGATGTGATTGTATTTCTTCTTGAAAGTTCTGCAAACAGCTGTTTTTAGATATTTTAACTTGTGGAGTTTCAGTATCATGTTTAAGCAATAATTTATAAATTTCTTCTAGGAGATGGTCTTTCTGATGTTGAATAATCTACCTAGCAAAGCTTTTGCCATAGTGCCACACAACATTCTGATAAGCAAATTAGCAAAAACTGGACTAGATAGAAAATCTATTAGGTGGATCCAAAATTGGCTGCTAAATCAGACCCAAAGAGTGCTCATCAATGACATCTTCTGAAATGGGATGGTGGTAACTATTGGGGTGCCACAGGGTTCAGTCCTGGGCCCAGTGCGCTTAAATATCATTATTAATGATTTGGATGAGGAAGTACAAGGAAAGATAATCATATTTGCAGACGATACAAAAGTGGGTGGAATAGCAAACACCCTAGAAGACAGAATGAAGATCCAGAGCAATCTTGAGAAACTTGAACACTGGGCTGAAAGTAACAGAATAAGATTCAATAGGGACAAGTGCCAAGTCCTCCACCTAGGAAAAAGCATCCAAATGCATCGAAACAAGATGGGGAATACGTGGCTCAACAGAACAGAACTGAACAAGAAAAAGATCTCAGAGTAATTGTGGACAATAAGCTAAATATGAGCCAACAATGTGATACAGCTGCCAAAAGGGCAAATGCTGTTTTGGGATGCATTAACAGAAGTATTACTTCCAAATCATGAGAAGTAGTAGTTCCTCCATACTCCTCACTAGTCAGACCTCATCTGGAATACTGTGTCTAGTCCTGGGCACCAAGATTTAAGAAAGATACAGAAAAATTCAGAAAGGTCCAGAGGAGGGCAACAGAAATGATCCAGGGTTTGAAAACATTGCCCTGTGAGGAGTGATTGAGGGAATTGGATATGTTCAGCCTTGACAAGAGAAGACTGACATGATATCCCTCTATAATTACCTTAAAGGATGTCACAAAGAGGAAGAACAAGATCTTTTCTTACTGATACCAGAGTGCAGGACACAGAATAATAAGTCAAGCTGTGACAACCCAGATTTAAGCTGGATACCAGGAAAAGCTTCCTCACTGTCAGAGCAATGCAACAGTGGAACCAACTGCCTGGAGAAGTGGTGGGCTCTCCCACACTAGAGACATTCAAGGCGAAACTAGACAACCATCTGAGTGGGATGGTGTAACGTGGTGTCCTGCAACAGCAGGGAGTTGGACCTGATGGCCTTCATGGCCCTTCCAACTCTACTATTCTATGATTCTATGAATTATCATTTCAAAATCAGTAAGATTCCTTATTATGCCTTTTCCCGTTTGTGTTTTCTTTTTTGATCTTGAGACCAATTGATAATAAAGGAACTATTCTGTATTTTTTCCTTCATCTTTTAATTCTTGCCGTGGCTTAATTCATCCTTGTTGGTCAGCCATGTCTGCATATGTTATAAAATCATTATATTTTCTCAAAAGTTTTCCATAGTATGCTTCTATTAGAGACATCAAAGGAGAGATTGGAGGACTAATTCCTCTCCTCATACGATACCAAATTTGTATTAGACCATCCCTGAATGCATGACTATCATTTAGGATCAATGCTTTTTAAAAATGCTTTCTTTGGTTCATAATTATTATCCATTCATTCTTCAAGGTCTGCTATCTTCAATTTCACTAGTCTTTCATTGAAATTAAAGATAAATGATCCAGACTAGACCAGCTGCATAATAATATACTTTAATGTTTGCTATTGCAAGGCCTCCTCTCTTTTTTCATCCCATAAAACTTCAAATCTAATCCTTGACTTTTTTCCATTTGAGATAAAAGCATTCAATTGTCTTTGCCAATCTTGCAAAGTTTTTTATGTATTGAAATTGGTAACATCTGAAAAAAAAACTTTAGAATACATTCATTTTTATGATAGAAATTCTACCCGGCCATGAAGCTTTTAATTTTGACCATCTCTGTAATCCTTTTGGATCTTTATCCAGGTTGTTTTATAATTATCTTGAAATAATGTATCATTATGGCCTGTCAGATTTATCCCTAAGCATTTAACTGGATTAGAGGTTATTTCACATCCTGAATTTTTAAAATATGTTCCTCTTCTTGATCTATTAAAAACTTCAATATGATTTTCTTATTTTTCTTGTTTATAACCAGAGTAAAATTCAGATTTTTCAATTTTGTCTCTTATTTGTTGTATTGATAAATGTGGATTTAAGATGGTCAATAATATGTCATCTGCATACATTTTCATTTTGTATTCTTCTCCATCTATTTTTAGGTCATTTATGTATGGACCTTGTCTAATTATTCTGGCTAGAACTTCCAATGAAAGAATAGAAGTGGAGACAATGGGCATCCTTCATGGGTCCCCTTTTCAGTTTGGAAGCTACTGGTTAGCATCCCATTTATGAGAATCTTAGCATGTTGCTTGATATAAATTGCCTGGATCCAGTTCATAAATCTCGAACCACAATCTAAATACTTAAGAGTTTTCAGTAAAAAGACCAAAACACATTATCAAAGGCTTTTCCACTTCTAAGAGAATACATGTCACTTTTTTCTTCTTCTTAATATATTCAATAGTATTAATCACAAAGCAAACATTATCTTTCATTAATCTCTTTGGTACAATCTGTTCTGGTCTGTATGGATTTGTTCTTCTATACATTTTCTTAATCTTTCAGTCATTATCAAAGTGAAGCATTTGTAGTTCGCATTTAACAGCGATACCAGTCTGCAAGACTGTGGCAAAGTGGATCATTGCCTTCTTGATGTATCAGTGTTATTGGAGCTTCTTGCCATGATGTGATGTCTCACCTTTAATTTCATTCATTACTTTTTGAAGCGGCAGTATTAATTTTTCTTCTATGCACTTAGAATACATGCCCTCCCCCGCAAAACAACCCCACCATTTGGACCAGGTGCTTTATCTTTTTAAAATCTTTTTATAGCTTGTGAAATGTCTTGACAGGTAACTGTGCTATTTAGTGTTTTTCTTTGATCCGATGTGAACTTTTCCATATGAGCTTCTACTATATATTGCTCCATTCCATCTTTTGAAGTTAAAGTTGTTTTATACAAATTTGAAAAAAAGGAATAACTGTGTATTTCTTTCTCCACCTGAGTGATTCCATTGCCCTTTTTACCCCTGTAATTGATCTCTTGTCCATTTCTCTTTTGAGGCAGTACACTAGCTGTCTCTCAGGTTTATTTGCTTGTTCAAAGCGTTTCAGTTTAAGAGGATAAGTTTCTTCTGAGCTTCCATCAAATCTAGTTGGTTTCTTAATTGTCTGAACTCAGTTAAGGTTGATTTGTCTGGAGATTTCTTAAGATGGTTCTCTAGTATTTGAACTCTTACAAGGGACCTTGTAGTTTGTGCTAGTTTTTATTTTTTTCTTTAATGCCATTCCTGTCAAGTCTCTCCCCCCCCATGTATCCTTTACTGACTTCCCATATTGTAGTTATGGAGACATTGTTTGTATTACTCAGTCTAAAGGATTTTTTCCAGATCTCTTTTACATTTCTTCAATATATTTTGCAATAGAAGATTATCATTCAGTCTCCATCTTGTTCCCAGTTGCTCATCTTACCAGATAGCTTCTAAAGGATGATAATCTGAAAGTATCTTGGGTTAACTCCTTACAGTCTTTAAATTCAAAACTAAGGTTTTAGCTATTCAACACATATCTATCCTTGAATATATCTGATGTCTGTCAGAAAAAAGTATAATCCCTACTTTTTGGATTTTGAAATCTCCTTGCATCTTCCAGTTGTAAAATATCCATGTAGTTAAAAATATTTTTAGGGAGCTTAACCCTTTTGTCTTCTCTGAATTGTCTTTATTAGGGGCTGAAATTCCATTCATGTTGCCACAAATTAATATTTCACCTTCCTGAAAGTCTAGAAGTGATAGAAAAATATTTCATAGAATTTCTCTTTTGCATCATTTGGGGCATTATTGTCACCAGCATCTCTTTCCTTTGGGAAATTCTATTTTAAAAATAATACTCTTCCATCTGGGTCTCCCAAATCTTGTATAATATTCAAGCTTTGATTATTAAGATAAATCACAACCATTTTCTTTTTTATATTTATTGATAAAATTTTTGTTTTGGCTTTGTGTTCTATAACTATTATTCTGTAGAGCTTCTTCACCATTTTTGTTGCTGATATTTCAAGACTTTTTAGGTTCCTTCTATCCAGTCCAAAAGAAAAGATTCACCATCTTCTTCTTGAGTTTTGCCCCTTTTCATCCTATTCTAAAAAAATTCTAATGCCATTCTCTGTATCATTCTTAATCTTATAACAGTTTGAGCTAGTTCTAAAAATACAAATGAGAATACTTTTCCAAAATTCTTCAACTTTCTTGGAGTGAATATTGGTACTTCAAAGAAGAAGAGAAAATAAGAAAATTGGTAAGGAAAAGCAAACTTATAGATAGAGAAAAAACAAAAGGAGAAAAAAGGAAAGGGGAGAAAATATAGGAGAAGTAAGATTAGCTGTTTTGGATGTATTAGACTCCTAAAGATATTAGGTTGATGAGTTCCATTTTAGTTCATTATTGGATATTTATTAGTGCTAAATTAGTGCAAGTTAGATACTTAGGAAAAAGATCTAGTATTTTTTTGTTTTTCCAGTATCTCTGGAAGATGTCAGTAGCTCCGTCAGCTGCGCAAGCAAACAATAATTTCTTCCTGCCAAACAAATCCTTCCCAAGATCAGATTTTCCCCTATCCAGCAGATGGTGCCAATTTTATAATTACCTGTTTAAAAAAATCTAAATACATCACTTTCCTTTTCAAATAAGTGAATAATTGAAAAAACACAAAATTCTCTATTTTCCCTTTGTGTCTGGGAATGGGTTATCCTGAAATCACAAATCCATCTTTAGAATATATTCCGTAGGATTGTTCCTACCAGTTCTTAAAAATGGTAGCTTTTTTGCCTTGTTCTCAGAAGAATTTCAACCCATAGAAAAAGGGAGGAATGGCGCCTAATCCTTCTTCTCTCCCACCAGCCCATGCCCATCCTCGCAGACTGCTCTAAATGGACAAGCATCAACACCTAATCAGTCATACTTAGCCTCTTGGTACAATTAACAGATAACTTTATAGTTTTATTGCTGTATAGTCCTATTAGAAGTTAAATAAAAGTGGCTGCTACCTGGAAAACTAACTTGTTTACTAGGGGATGGCAGGGAATTTATAATTTATTTAAATAATTTAGTTATTATTATCTCTCCCTATTATAAGGGAGGGATGGGTCAGCTGCCCTGGCCTCCAGGCTCCGTTGCTAAATTTGCAGAGGTGCTTAACTTGCGGCGGTGCTGATGCTTTGGCAGAGACCTGGCCAGCCTGCCTCCTTGTATAGCTCTAGCTGGCTTAACATGATTGCTGCTGCCGCCGATCTAGTTAGAAGGCCTTGCCTGAAGAGCATGGGAGTCTGTGAGTGACTACTGGTCTGCGCTATGCACTAACCTCCGGTAAGTAGTAATACCGGTTGGTTTTCTTGTGAGTTGAGTTTTTGTATTTATGGGAGAGGATAATAGTCCCTGGGTCATTGCAGGGGACAAGCAGACAAAGGGTAGATTAATTGGGAAAGGATGTGGCTCCGACTGTCCTAGGGAGTCAGGCGAACAAAAGGCTGATGATGGGTATCTGAATTCGGAAGCAACATGGTTTGCAAGGGTGAAGTCCTTCTTGCATGTGTTTGAAGACGAAATGATAAGCTGAACTCTCAAACTTAGGGTGAGCTTGAATTTCTGTTTCTGAGCTTGAATTTATGAACTACTATAGAAGGCCTAAGCTAACTTACACTTTTTGTTTATTTGACTGTTTATCAGCATGCTTTCTTACTAGCTCGGCCAGTAAGGCCATACAGTAAGGCCAGTATGGCCAAACAGCTAGCCCATACTGTTTTTATTGACCGTTTCAACACTTTAGTTTAATAGAAATATGTGATTAAGTTTGTTTTTAGCCACCCAGGACTCTTTGCTAAAGCAAGGCTACAAGCTCTCTAAGCAGAAATAAACTTCGATAGCTTTGTAGGGAGGATCCATTTAAATCAGTGACCCAGTATGAGGTGAAGGGGTGAAACAGTGCCTCATGCCCAGCTCTGCTTAGCTGCTTTGGAACAGAAAACAGCCTTTAAGAGAAGCTGAACCCCGATCTGTCCAACATCTCGTTTGATGCCCAGGGGCAAGGAAAACCTTTGCATCCTTGGCGCATTTCCTTTCTCGGAATTTTAATACGTGTAATGCAGATTATTATCCCCATCGGAGCTTGAAGATGGTGTAGATGTTAATAGGAACAGTTAAGAACTTGGGTCAATAGATATAGACTTCTGTCAGGACAGCTTGGCAGCAGGGACCCTGCCACTTCTTCCCCTGCGGTTGACTCAGCCAGTAAACACAAGAGTTCACATCTCGCATTTTGCCCCACAAGTGGCAGCAGCTGAAAATAATGTCTCCTTTTATAAAAAAGAAAGGGGTGTGGTGCCGTCTCTGAGTCATTTGCTGTCTGTTAACTATTACAGGAATAAAAGAGTGGGGAGCCTTTGACCCCCCAGACGTTCTTGGGCTCCAACTCCCATGAGCCCCAAGCATCATGGCCAATCACTAGGGATCTACAGCTTAAAGATCTCCCCAGCCTTGATCTTCCTCTTTAATGGCAAGATTTAAAGGGCTCCAAGGAGCAGTAAGGCTCAGCAGCACCTTTCTTCCAGACTGTGCTTTTGCAATGTTCGCATGCGTTACTTTTCCATCCTGCTCAGTAGCCAAAACTCTCTGGGTGGTTCAGAGCAATTAAAGCCACAAATGGCTTCCCACTGTGATGAGGACATGAAAGAGGCTGCTAAAACCAGGACTCCTACCTCCTTTCATTGTCTGCAGCCACAGCTTTATCTTCCTTTCTGCATGTTGATATACCGGCTGTCTTAAATCTCCTCTTGCAGAATCGCATTGTGGAACCACATTAAACCCCTGGCAGGAAGTCTTCAGGTGGCATATTTCAACAGCCAACCTGGCTTTTGTCCCAGGACTGTAATTCCTCTCCCATTTGCCACTGTGCGTTGTGCTTTGGAACAATGGATCCAAGCAGGATAGAAATTTGTGAGTTGTGCTAGATCGGGTGGAACCTCATTTCTGTATATGAGCTCCAAACCTTAACGGCCCCCTTCCCTCCAGGTGTACGGATGGATGGGAAAGAGCAAAAACAGTCAGGCTGTTCATACAGTGCTTTCCCAAATATGCGAAGTCTTGGAGCAGATCTAGTTTTTGAACCTCTGTGAGTAGGATACCAGCCTCATCTATGGGTGGGCAAAGCTTTTGCAATGGTGGGTAGTGTGTGGGGGGTGGCTTATGGAAGGTGGGCATGGCTGTGAGAACAGGATGAGGCCTGGGCACCCTTTCCCCCCCTCCCAGGCAGCAACACACAAACCCAGCCTTCCATCTTGCAGTTTCATATGCAACATCTCTCCCATATACAGGTGCTGGGAACAACCTGTTCCCAGCATCAATTTGCTGAGAAGGGGGAGGAGGTCTGTGGGCAATGCAGAAGCTAGTCATTTGTGGTCTGTGGGTGATGGGTTGCCCAAAACTAAAGTTTCCAGGGTTTTCTAGGGAGCTGTAAGGACCTTTAAATATTTCACAGCTATAGTATAGGTACTTCAGCAGAGAAAAAAATAGAACCATCCTCTGACTAACCTGACTCTCAGGTGTCAGTTCCTTATTTAGTGGCTGCCTTTAACCCCAAGGTGAGAAGGCAAATAATCAGATGGTTCTCACTCTCGCCCTTTTTCAGAGCTGCCCATTCATAGGCAGACATGCATGGCATTATGAGTACAGTTTTGCAAGGGTCATCCATCGCGTTGAATTCTAGACCGTGTGTGCGCTTGACTTCTAAATGCTGAGCTCTGTAATCCTAGTTCACCAGTCCATGCTTGTTGCTCCATTGTGCAAGAACTCCTCAGAGGCTATCAGTGGCCACTAGCCTTCCGGGCTATGGGCCATCTCCTTTACCAGAGGTGGCATGCCTGCATAGACCAGTTGCTGAGGAGCATGGGCAGGTGGAGGTCTTGCACCCATCCTGCTCGAGGGATCCTGTGGCCAGTTGATTTGCCACCATCTGTATGGAGTACTGGATTAGATGTACCTTTGGTCTGATCCAGCATGGCTTTTCTTACATTCTTACGTTCTAACTCTGAAAAAAGGAATAATGGAAATACAATTTTGGTTTATCGTTAAGAAGCTTTCTTCTGGGCTTGCCCCTTATTTATTAATATAAGACTGAAATGATTCCTTTGGTGTTTACAATGTGCCGCAATACAAAATGCTCCAGTTGTCCGCTTCCTTATTTCCTGATCGCTCCTTGGGGAGGATCTTTTGAAAATGTTGCAAGAGTGCTAAGGGGATGCTTCATGTCACAGTCTCAGGAGCGCCGATCAAATTGACGTGTGGTGGTGGATGGATAGGTTTGCAGATGCCAGTGCAGTTCAGGCTACTAGAGAGTGAATGAATTCGGGGTACCACAGGCAGCTTTCAACAAAGACTCAGTGACTCACACAGTGAACTTTGCTTCTGTTTTCAACTATGAAATGCTGGGAAGTGTGCAACCCTGGGCAGCTGCAACATAGACTAGGAGGAAGTATGTGTGCAGCAGAGGTAATTTCAAGGTTGTGGGGATTATTATTGTAGCTGATCAGCTTACTGGAGGTAAATAGACTTAAACAGAAAGCTGACTGGCCTGTTTGGATGTTCCTTTCCAGTAAAAACCTTCAAAGCATCTCTAGCTGTATCCTTTTTCCTCTCCTGCTGACACTTTGGCTGTCTAGGCTTATGATCTTCTTGGATGTTGATAGAAAACAGCAGGGCAGCTGTCTGAGGAATGATATGTTGGCTGTTTGGCAATCCGTGGCTGTGGGGCGAGATTGATGGGGCTTGTAGCCCGGAGGGCACTGATTTAAGGACAGCTGCTATAGCAGAAGTGTTGATACTAGAACAGACTTTTTATACTAGAACTTAAACATATTAGAACTTAAACACTGGGGAAATGTTTGTGGGCATTTCAACATGGCTTAAAAATATAAATATATTGACAAATGTTTTATGGGATGGCTTGAGAACCTTCAGCCCATGCATCATAATAAGCATGTGGGGATTCCACATCAGGCTTCATTCCCTAATCCTGCTCTCTCTGCAACAGAATGGAAACCACTGATCTCGAATCAGCAGCCAATTGGAGAGAAGAGCTTTTCCCTGCTTAGTGCTAGAAAAATCTCCCTTTTGTGTTTGGCCCTGAGTAGCACTGGAATGTCATCTTGAGAATTTCTCCAGAATGGAATCTGGTCCTTGCAAAGTTTTTGCATCCTTGTTTGATGAGTATAAAATTGATTGATTGATTTTCTGTGTTAAAAACCCCCACACCGTAAAGAGAGAGGGGGAAACAAGCCAAACTGAACTAGAATGTTTTTGATAAAATCTAAAAGTTCCATAACACTAATTATATAAATGTTATATATCCCCAGTGGAACATACTTGTTTTGTTAAAAATAATTATGCATACACTTCAACAAAGGCAGTCCAGATATTCCTTGTTAACATATTTGTAAATTATACCTAAAAGCCAGGCATTCAAAAACCAGAACTTCCATTGTATCTTCTAGTCACTGTCTTATTGCAGGTGGCTATTTATCCTTCCAGTGCTGTAGAAATTGTCTTTTAGATTTTAAAAGGGCACAGAAAATCCATTTACACTGACCTTGTGTTAAATTTCAAAAGATGACATAGGAAATTAAAAAAGAACATATATATCATTAGAGAACTTTTCATCACAAAATTTATGCAAATAATTACCTCCTCCCAAAAGGAAGTGGCCACTGGGCATTGGCAAAACATATAATAAAGAGAACCATTAACAGCATTACACCTGCAATGATTGGCCAATTGAGTTAATTAAACCCTTATCAGAAAGTCATTCTAGCTGGAAACATCATTTGTGCTGAATTAAATGTACCCTAAGATCTGTTAGCCCTTCTGAAATAGATAACAGCCAGGCCTTCCATTGATTGGACAAAATGGGATGTTCCAATGTCTTTTTCCATTCTTGGCTGAGTATCGTATTGATGCACCAATAATCAATATTTATATATGTGGTTGATCAACTGAAGCAAAAACCTTCTGTTTCTTTCTTCTTTCTCCCTTTCCTCCTCTCTTAATTTCTGTGTTTCTGCTTCTTTAGTCAGTGCTAATATTAATCAATGGTATTGCTGGTCTTAATATTCAGTACCATAATCAGTGATTGAGTAGGGCCAGAGTGTGATGGCTTGGGCTCACTGTAGTCAGAAGTTTAAAGTTTATTTTCCTTCTTGATTTAGTGATTATTTCTTCTTTTAGATAGAATTGGTTTACTACTTTTTATTTTTTCACATTTTGGGTGGTTTGTTTATTTTTTTCACTGTCGGGTGCAATGCTGGCGCCACAAAATGTACCGTATTCATAAGCTCACCCTTGAACTATTCCGAAATAAGACTGTTTTGTAGAAAAGGCAAGATTTGCATGTACACAAGAGTGAACAAAACATCCATGAGAATTTCATGTTGAAGTGACTTTTTGGAATGTCAAGGGACTGTGGAAGCTAATCAAACAAGGGATTGTTTTTTAAACCAAAGGAATACAGAATGTATGTGACTTTTTTACAGTAAACATACCTTGATGGCAGGTACACATCAGATATACATTAGTTGATCACTGAGTAGGTGGGAAAGGCCTAGGTAATAGAAATTTCCACCAGGTTTGAAGGAGTAACAATCCTATTCTATGAATGACCTGTTTTCAATCCAACAGACTTATTTGATCATTGTTTTTTGATTGCAGCTGGAAATTACAGTAAAAGAAGTAATGGATTTGATTAAAATGTATGGGCCCAATAATGACTCCCCAGCCATGTTTCATGAAGGTTTTAGTAAACTGCTTGATACTGAGCATGATTATGTGGGGTGGGAATCTTACATCCTTTCCTGGACAAGCCCTACAATGCAAGACTGGCAATTCCAGATTTAGAGTGGCATAATGCAGGCTGGTATGGCCTGATTGATCCTTGGAGACTTAGGCCTCCGAGATGTGTGAAAGTGAACATTTATATTTTCTGCCCACTGTAACTATTTCTGTTTGATTTTGATTTCCATATCTTTGTGGTATCAAATTGGAGAGGGTAAGATTGAAATGTTGGAAATATCAAACCAACCCCCACTTTGTTTGGACCTGCTGCTTACAAATATCCCAAAGCCTGCTGGTCTTTGGCACTTTAATGTTTCCTTGTTAAATGATGAGTCTTTTAAAAATCAGATTTTTGTTGACCTGTGAAATCAAGGAGGGTACAACCAACTCATGTTCCATGGAGTGGGAGGCTGGTAAAGCTTTCATCCTGGGCCAAATTATTGTTTATGTGTCCCATAAAAAATAAAAATATAAATAAAAGAAGCTGCAAATAGCTTTAAGGAATAGGTCGTAAGCTCCTCAGTCAATTTGTCACCTCTTCAAGCACCCACCTTTAGCAGGATGTGCAGCATGTTAAATATGAGTTGAATAACGGGTTTTTTTTGCAGCAGGTTGAACTCACTTTAGCTTGTTTAAAACAGACATATAGTGAAAATGGTGAACAGCCCCATAAAATCTTGGCAAAAACATAAAAAACTATCCTGGTGATTAAAGATGATAGTGACAAGATATCCTGAAGACAGAAATTTCCCTTTTTTTCAGAACTCTGTAGCAGAGGTTGTGAAATATCAGAGCAGGCTATGGAAGTCCCCCCCCCCCCCCCCC
>NW_025335985.1:2091743-2121182 GCF_004798865.1 Varanus komodoensis | reverse complement strand
AAAAAAAATACCATAAAAAAAAAATTTCCCTTTTTTTTAAGAACCTTTTGGGGAGGGTTGAAAAAAAAAGGGGGAGGGTTGGAAGTCCCCCCCCCCCCCCCGGGCTCAGGTCAATCTTTCCTTTCTGCATATTCTACAAAGGCAGTTTTTAATGGTGCCTTTGTGGATTGAGGAAATGATGAAAGCAGTAACTAATATGACAAGGGGGAAAGCCCCTGTTCTGGATGGATTTTAAGTTGAGCGGTACAACACATTTTTAAGCTTTCTAGCCCCTAGTTTTGTTGTTTGCACAATTCTATTTTCTAATTGAGTTCTCTTTCATCGGTAGTCACTGATGCTTACAAGGTCATGCCTTTTGTGCTAGTTATTGACCTACTTCATTGGTCAATGCTGATGTTAAAATAATAAATGCAATTGTGGCTGACACACTGGAACAAGTTATGACAAAGTTAGTCCGACCCAACCAGGTGGGATTCCTTAAAAAAGGCTGGGGGCTGACTAGCTCAGATTGCTTGTGGATCTGACTGCACTGAAAATGGGTAGAAAAGACACAGCTCCTATAATCTCTCTGCCAGCAAGAAAAGGCCTTTGATAAATATTTATTGGAAATTTACATTCTTCACACAGAGAAATCTGGGTTTTCCTCCAGAATTCCAGAAATTGGTTCAAAGTTCTCCGAAGCCCCTAGAGCTAGACATCGGATCAATAGTGTTTTTCTCACTCAAGAGAGGTACTAGCCAGGGATGTTCTCTCTCCCTCCCTCCATTATTATTTGACTTATATCTGGAAACACCTGCTGGGTGCCATTTAACAGAAACCAAATATCCATGGATTTGTGCATGACACATTAGAATATAGATGCATTCTGTATGCTGACAGTCCTTTGGAACTCCAGGCATCTGTTCAGGTTCTGAGGCAGACAGTTAATGATCTTGAATATTTATCTGGTTATTCTATTAACTGGTCAATAGAACTGATGTCTGTTGGAAATAATACAATCCTTGGAGTGTTAACTGGCAATCTAGCCTTTGTGATGAGTCTCTAATCTCCTAGGTGCGTTTTGCAAATGAATAAGTTAAATCTGAGTAAGTTGATCAATGTGCTCTCAAGGGACATCGACAGATGGTCAGCCTTAAAACTCAATCGTTACCTTAGGGTACACACACTGAAACTGAATGCAATAAACCAAATTGTTTGTTTTATGTGACTTTATTTTATTTATACCTGGTAAATGTTTTCAGAAGAGTAATGTTTTCTATAAATTTTATGGGGTCCATTCTGCCATGAATATCCTTGAAAATGAAGCAACATTCCTGCAAGGAGGGGGATTTGGCTTCCCTGATCTTTTCCTATACCACTGGGCCTGCCTTGCATTAGAGTTTGATCTTTTACATTTAGGTTGAATTTTTCTTCCTGGTCACTTGTAGAATCTGCCTGGTTGGACCCTCTTCCTAGATGGGTTGACTGGGCCGTCCTTTTACCAGAACCCACAACATGCCTCATGCAGTCATGACTGATAGCATGCTGTGCAGCCTATTTTCTTGTCAATTGCAATTGCAGCTTGACTTATTTCCACATGCAAAATTAACTTTACAAGGGAATCCATACATGAAGATTGGGAAGAAGATGTGTGTTTGGCCAGCTTGGACAGACAGACCAATTTTTACTTCGGTTCAGCTTGTTCTGGTAACTTTGGGCCATTTTCTGCAGGCTGGTACAGCTGCACCACAATATATACCTCTAAAACTCTGGTTAGAATCTAGGTTTGGCTGCGGCACTTTTACAGCCTCTAAGCTTCCTGTGTTGGGCTAAAATTGGCTTATAATTTATGTCTATAAACATGTAGGGAAAATATCTTGTTTTCTTGTGTTCTTTTTAGGTTGTGCAGCCTGCAAAAACGAAAACAGCTGCATTTTTTCTGGGTGTCCCAAAATTACAAGTGATGATTTACTTTCTTTCCTTTTTTCCAAAATAGCTCAATATTTTGCCAGCATCATGGTTATTGTTGGCTTATCTGTGGTGGTGACAGTCTTAGTTCTTCAGTTTCATCATCATGATCCACAAGCAGGAAAGATGCCCCAGTGGGTAAGTGGCTAATGCACATAAATGCCTAAAAATGTATAAGGAATATGGTAATATTTTATTATGCTGGTGCGAGTAGAAAGAAGGGAACATTTAGAGAGGGTCATAAGTCTTCCTCCATTTTTAACGCAACATACATGCTTTAGACTGAGCCTGAAAACGTGATCCCTCAAGTGGAATGCAGCTCACCATCAATTCAATCAATATTTTGTTCTCACTGCACGGGAATGCAAAAATAATGGTGGAGAATCACATACATGGTTGTTTGGCTGTTCTTGACATGGCAGGTCATAAGCTCTGCATATCTGTGATGAGGCACAGGTAGGTTGGCTTGCGGCTTGCAGGCTCTGCTTTGTTTGGACATCCGCCGAATGGAGGGCCACAGCCACTAGAATTAAAGAATTCTGGGGTCATGAATTCACTTTGAGAGCTAGAAGTGAATGGACTTCACTGTCTTTTTGTACAAAATTCCACTCACGGTTACCCCTTCCGCCCTTCTGTAAATTTTCTTCATTCCAGTAGTACAAGTTAGGGCGAGGATGAGTCATTTTGTTCCTGTTTGTTTAACATTTGTGATTGTGATGGGTTATATTTGCATGCCACCTTTCTCCTATTGTGGAACTCAAGGTGGCTATATATGGAATGCGCTCCCCAGAGAGGTCCGCCTGGAGCCGTCGTTATTTGTTTTTCGGCGCCAGGCCAAGACCTTTTTATTTAAACGGCATTTTAATTGTTAGTTTATTTATTGATTTTATATCTTTGGCCAGGATGTTTCCAATTATATTGTTTTTATACGATTGATATGTATTTATTTATTGTTGTAAGCCGCCCCAAGGCTTCAGCGAAAGGGGCGGTTTAGAAGTTAAATAAATAAATAAATAAATAAAGTGGTCTAAATAAATCAATATGTATTTATTTATTTATTTATTTATTTTTGTACAAAACCATATATATGGTTCCCAGGTGGTCTCCCCTCCAAGCTCCAGCCACCTCAGACCTGCTTAGCTTTACATCTCAGTGTCCGTATGTTCCTTCAGACCATTTTCTGGGCCAATTAGGAGTCATAAATCTTTGCCAATCTACAGCAAAGCACCCAGATGCCTACCAATGGTTCTTGATCTATCTTCTGCCTACCTGTGACCCGGGACTGCACAGCCTGTGACCCACCAAGCCAAATATTGCCTACCTGTCAGATCTTGTGACCTGTCATGATTGACATCCACCAGTTTTCAGATTTCAGCAAAAAGAATGCCGCAGCCTGCAGCTGTGCCTATGGAGAGGCAGTTTGAGGGCAGAAGGAAATGACACCTGCCCCTTCTAAGGCAGCTGTGAAATAATGGGACTTCAGGAGGAAATGATACAATGTCCGAGAGCTTTCAGACATCTGGAGAAGTGCAGTGAGGCACAGATTTTTTTTTGGTGTCTCAAGATCTGAGGGGTGAAATTTGGAGGAGGCTATGTAAGACCTCGTGCCATGTGACCTAGCCACTGTTTACCTAGTGGCATGATGCACTTTCTTTTTCTGCCTCTGGAGAAGGAATCCCTTGGGGACAATTAGAAGTCTGCAGAATGCAGAAGCATTAAGCCTGGCCTGTAATATTGCCCATGTAATAAGCATAAAATATTACCGGTAGCTGAGACAGTCTAGAGATACTTCTAGGGTATGGGAAGTGTACTACTGAGGGCCTCTCAGTATGGCCCCAGTCATACTGAGGACAGCTTACAGTCTTCAAGAATATCACAAGATTTGTAGCATGGATGTTCCTAGAATCAGTGGATTCCTATCTAAGGAAAGCTCACAGTGATGGCTGCTGTTGAATTATCTTTTGGCAAGCCATTTCAGCTGCTTCTTTCATCACTAACTCATAATTCATCTTCCAAGCATCTGCATCTGTGCATTTCAGCTGAAACAAAATAGACAGAAAAGCATACTTCCTCCTTTGTGGGATTGAGATGTTGCATTCTAGGCACCTGGGCGATTTGGAAAGACACTGGCCTTGCTCCTTAATGTGGCTAAGAATACCTTGTGCATTGCAAAGGTTTCATATGGAACATGGAAGGGGCATGCTAAAAAGCATGTTTGGTTTTGAACACAAAATTGGCCCAGGAGGGGTACAACATAGACTCATCTCTGTAGCTGTGCAAGGAATGCCTCAGCAGAATACTAAGAAGTCTTTTTGCTCATACAAACCAATAAAACATGAGAGAGTGTCGCTTTTATGATTCTTATCACATCAGCACTGTTATTCTTTCTCCAGCTCGCTTGCAGGCTGTGTTACGTTTTTCAGCTGGTAAGAAAAGGAATCTGTTGGAATACCTATCTGGAGAGAAGGGTGACTGCCCTTTCTAGGACTTTTATTTTCTGGCAGTCTTGCTGCAGTGGATTTTCTCTTTCACATAAATATTCTTCCCTGTGGAGCAGAGTCCTCTCGAGTTCATTTCTCAGTTTATAATTAATTGCATGTGGTCGTGTGATTGTTTCTCAGCTTGCAAATAATTTTCAAAGAGGGCACCTTCTTCAAGAGTTCATTCTAAAAATAACCCCCCAAAGAAAAGCTTTTTCTTGATTGGGGGCTCTATAAAATTGCCATTGCAATTCTTCCTTAATGCTACCATGAATGTTTACAAGGACAGGAAAGCCTGTCATTTGTCCACTTACTGGCCAGCTTAGTGATTAGCAGCTAATGAACTGTAGCAATGAGACCGTATTCTATGACACTGTGCATTGTTGGTGCATAAGGGTTTGATGACAAGTCTGATTTAGCTGAAGAAATTGGCAAATAAATGGGTGTGCTCACATATTTTCTCAGGCTGAAATGTTCCAGAATAGGAGGTGGTGTAATATTACCTGGAATAGTGGTGGCCATCTGTGTTGATGGGAGCAAAAAAAATGGACTCCATCTCTCTCTTCCACCCTTGCTAGGATAAAAGATTGCTATTCTAGACAGTATCACAACCCTTGGATCAGACTTCCAGTACTGGTTTACCTGTATGAGAAGGGCATCACTGAGTAGTGTTACTTTTAGTTCATCATTGTAAGGCAAGGCTCAGTCCAATGCATGTTTAGACAGAATAAAGGGCTGACAGTTAAGATACTGTAGGCCTTCTTTTTTCCATCTAAACATGCATAGGATTGCAACCCTAACCTATTTGAGGTATTTTTTTTACAAAAGCCAACACATTGTGAAGCATTTATCTCAGAGCTGAAGAATTTAAACCAAAAAATTCACAGGGAAGGACCATCACCACTTTCTGACCACTGAAGGATTTCTTCCATGCAAGTTTCCTCACCTGAATTTAGCTTGCCAAAATGGAACTGGAGCCTTGGCAAGGGTCAGGCCTGTCAGGTGAAGAGGTCAAAGGTCCACCTAGCCCAGCACTCTGCTTCTGACCATGACCCATCAGGGGTCTCAGGCCCCAATTATGAGCAGGGCCGGAAGCAAACAGCTCTCTTCTCCCTTCCCCATTTTCTGTCCCCAGCACTTGGTGTTTTAGGACTTTTCAACTAACTGCCACTACCTTATAATGCAAGAATCAGAGCCCATTTTTATAGAGAATATTCCAGTTGTTCCTCTCAAATACTTTGGGACATCCACAGATGTTTTAGAATAAAATTCTTTCAAAGGTGAGTTGAAATCTCTTGGGAAGGTAGACCGGCACACCCGCCACCTTCTGACATCATCTAGCTGTCACCATCTGGGATATCATCCCAGTCCTGAAACAATTCTGTCACCTTGACGTTACACCATAAGAACAGAAAGGGCAGGCCTTCACAGTGTCTGTGGTCTCTGAATTCACACAGGAGGCATCCATTTGTGCTCACGCCGCACAATCCAAGCAAGCTGCTATTTTGAAGATAAGTATTTGGATCTTCCAAACTGAAGCCTTCTGGGCAGATCCTCCAAAAGTACTAACTTTGTCACACCAATTTACCATGTCCTATTGCAATTTATGAAAGCCTTTGTAGTTTGTTGTACAACACATGCAAAAGAAAGAGGTCGAGAAACAAGTAGAAGGCTTACAGAACTAGTCTCCTGGTTATTTGGATCTTAACCAATATGTGGATTTGCATTTATTCAATATGAACCTCACAAGCAATATTTGGTCCAGTTTCTAGACAGATGATGACTGGCCTGAGGCATTTTGTTCATTGTTTAGCTGAGACTATATTGCAGGAGGTGTTGACATTAGCAGAGTTTGATTTGTGGATTATTTCCTCTGCACTAAAAATACTCTCTTCTTTCCTAACATAGCAAAAACAACTAGAACATTATTTTATAAGGCCAATTAACAGTTACATACATGCTTCCTCAGGGTAAGGAAATAATTTCAGTAATGTAGATACAACATCCAAGGGTATTTTGCTTGTAGCAATTGCCGCCTCCCATTCCATACTGATCAGTAAAAATAAAAAGAATTTGAGCCTGCCAGGAGCTCTGCTAAAGATCAGAAAAAGGCCAGCAGTTTCAGAAAGGTTGTGGGGCAGGGGAGTTCAGGCTCATGCATTACTTCACTAGCTTCACACAGTTTATATTAATGCCAGCAGAGCCCTCGAGAAAGGCCATGTGGTTATAACTGAGTATAAGGCTGGAGTGTTTTATTCAGAAGGCTCAAAGAACCATTTCAAAGCCATTGTGTATTAAGATGCAAAACGTGAGGGTGTTACCTTTCATCTGTTAATGGTGCAGAGAAAAGCCCAAGAATATAATCCTAGTAAAATGGCCTAGCTTCTTAATTTCCTAGCAATCTATCATGATTCTCATACTCTCCATCCATAAGGGTTGGTGGGAACCAACTCACCCCCATCCAGCTTCTGACTTCCATGAATAGATTATTTACTTGTTTAATTTATAACATGTCAATTGACCATACTTTAAGGGAAATATCCATTCAAACCTTTTTACTTCCTCCTTCCTGGATAGCTGAAAAGTGGCCATCATCAGTTTCCAATGTATGTGTGTTAATCTGGCCATTTCCCAAGCAGCAAAACTTTGCCCTTAGATGTGTGCCAAGGCCCACGTGATCATCCCAGATTGGGAAGCTCCTACACTCTTTGGTTTCAATGTTTCCCTCTGAAAAACTACCGTCTTCTAAATAACATAAATGGTCCTTGAAATTCTCCAAGTAACTTTCCACTCCACTGTACCTTAGAATATCAAAAAAGTAAATAATTGTTTATTTCATGCTACCTATATCATTTATGCATCTTAATTTGGAGTCAGGGCTCTTTCTGAGTAATTTTGACAGCCCCAACATGCCAATGGTAACACTCCGACTGTGGTTTGTAATAAAACATGGCTACATATGGAAATAACTATAATTCCCGCTGAAGTTATTTTTTGAGTTACATAGATTTAATTAATATTTTTGGTAGAATTAGTAAATTTAACTTCTTGGAAGAACTCATTTTTTTCCAGAAAACTAGCCATGTTTTTATTACAAAAGATGATGGGCAACATTAAGATGCAAACATATGTGAGTCTATTCTTCAGATGTCTGGGCTGAAATGGAAAGTGCTATGGACACACAGCTAATACAGACATTCTGTTGTCAGGCAATGGCATCTTAGGTCAGCATCCAGTGGGGCACTTCCACCCCTGCTGATTCCCATCCACAAGTGGTGGCCCCTGTTGCGCCTTGTGTAAGCAGGGCCAAGCACATACACAAGCAATATTTAGCCCTTTCTAGATGTAGCCCTGCAGTGAATGGAAGGAGGCCTGTAGGTGAAGCTCCCTTGAGGCATGCATCACCAATCTGCCTATTTCCATCTTTCATTCCTGCTCCTTGCTGCTACTTGTTGCAGTTCATGCGTGCTGCGTTCATTTGAAACCTCTGTGAGTTGCATTGATAGCCCCTATTGCTTTTCAGGTCCGTGTCATTTTGCTGAACTGGTTTGCTTGGTTTCTGAGAATGAAAAAACCTGGAGAAAGCATAAGGCCTCTTTCCTGCAGATACAGCCACTCAAGGCACCAGTCAAGTGTCAGCAGCGTAGAAATGAACGTCTTACCAGGACACCAATCTAGCAACGGCAATGTGAGCTACAGCTACCATGTCACGGAAAACCCCTGCTGCCTGCAGAACAGTGACATGGGCAGCAAGGGTGGAAAGGGCCCCTGCTCTTCACCTGAAGACACTGAAATTGCTCAGAGAAAAGCTTTAATGGACACCATTCCAGTGATCGTGAAAATCTTGGAAGAAGTTCAGTACATCGCAGCTCGTTTCCGAAAACAGGATGAGGGGGAAGAAGTCTGCAGCGAATGGAAGTTTGCAGCTGCCGTCATAGACAGATTGTGCCTTGTGGCATTTTCACTCTTTGCCATCATCTGCACACTCACAATACTAATGTCTGCTCCAAATTTTATTGAAGCTGTTACAAAAGATTTTACATAAGGCGAAGGTATCAGAAATGAACAGAAAACTCTCAAATGTAATTGGAGATTATGAATTGATGCCATTAATTTTGCTAAATAATGTTATCTAAAATGAGGAAGTTTATTTTCTCTGCTTACTTCAATAGAGAAAAGGAGCTTCACTATTCAATTAGCCCCATGATGCTAGAGGTAATAAACACAGGATTAAATACCTGGCAAAAGTATCTGTTACTTGTTTCTTAAAGAGTGTCTTCTCCCTGTACTTGTGATCATGACCTCTGATAAATATTAGACAAGAAATGAGATATAAACATAAGCATTACCAAGTAAATAGTTAATTATGTGTACTCCTAGGAAAACACTAGTGAACATTTTGTTGCATTGGTAAATCACTCCTAGATTTGCTAAATATCATGTTCAATACTTTTATTTTTCATCTTTGCTTAACACAGGATTTGTTTATGGTAATGTGTCACTTCAGCCTTGAATGATATTGTTAGTTGCAGTTTGCCAAATAAGTGGCAAGTTTTACCTTTTATTATCACTGTGATAGTCTGAAACATTTCTCCAGTTGATAACAATATAAAGTCAATACAGTGGTCTTTTTCTAATAAGTTAAACATATTTTCAATGTCTGACATTCAGCTTTTCTATTATGCAAATTACTAAGTCTCCTTTCATTAATTTGAATTGTTGTAGCTGCATGCTGTTATTCTCACCTTTCAATTAATTTGTATAAACTTCCAATTTCCTTAAACAGCATTGGTCTAATACATACTGATCCTCATTTCTGGGAGCATTATGCAGCAGTTCCAAACATACACCAAAGCAGCACATGTAACACTTGCTGGGTTAAAAACCAGCACTGTAAATCAGAAACATATTCAGATGGCCATCGTTTTGCACGTCCAAGGAAGAGTCCTTCTGTCTGCATCATATGGCTTTGAATGGGATACACATTTCCACTCTTACGCTCATGCATCTAATTGTACATTAACGTCTCATCGATGTACAACCTGAGTTGGATTGTAATCATTGCAACCTAAACTGAGAATTGTTTGCTATAGCTAGCAATGAGTAAAGGAGGGTACAACTCATGCATAGGAGCCCTTTAAGATAGTGATCATCTATGTGGCAGCTTTCTTCTACTGAAAGTCATGGCAGAGGAAGCCTTCAAATGACCAAATGCAAATGTGACCAATACTCCCATGATGAGCTTAGCCTGCCTGAAGATTGAACCATTATGAAATGTGTTTTGTATGGGGAAAAATGAAGTTTGAACCTGTGTGTACACAAAAGAAGTGTGTCATAATTACGGGATCTGTTGCAGAATGTAAGTATTTCCAGCAATTTTGCAAGCTTGATGATGGAGTCTAGAAAGTCATCTTAATGACAAACACAAGAAGCGGTTATTTAAATACCCCATAACTATTTTTGTGTGTCTGTGTGAAATATTTATTACTTACATTTTATAGATAAACAGAATCAGCCATTCCAATGCTGACTGCGACTATTTCTTAAGAAACTTCCTTTATAAGCAAATTGCATGCACAGAGAAAACAAGTTAGAAAAGTGTACAACATGGGACTTACAATAAGATACTTTTCCGATGCAAAACATGTTTCTTTGTTTGAAATAGGCAGATTTTGTAGGGTAGTTTTTTTTTTTTTTTTTTTTTTTAGAGCAGTACTACAGATGCATAAAATACATGCGTTGCAAATGAATACATGACGGGAAGGAGAGAGAAGGGAAATCAACACGATAGCTAAATGAATTAGAAATGTGAATGCATATCAGCTGGGAGAGATGAATGGTCTTCAAACGGTGAGATTACATGGGATGCTGAGGCTAAGGCACAGGGCGAGTCATCACTTGCTCGGCATGCAATACGGACAACAGGCGAGTGGTCAGCAACCATGTTTCAGTTATTCATTCAGCTGGCAAAGCAGTGCAGACCCTTTGGATATCCAGTAGTCACTTGGCTTTTTGGAAGGCAGTAAGACAGTAACCACAAAATTGGTAGAATGGCCTAATTCAAAAGTGAAGGAAAGTTGTCAAACTCCAAATTTCCCAAGCTAATACTAGCAAGACATGAATGAAATCTAGCATAAATAAAATATAGGATGTTACAACGTACTCATCTCATTAAGACTGAATGTAACCTGAACTGAAGGACGAGGGTCCCTGCAACTTGGTCCACATAATGGGGGTTTCTTGGAGCTAGCTAGCTTTGTGGGGAGAGGGAGAGGTCTACTAAGCTTGTGGATCAGTCCTTCCCATTTTCACGGAAAGCACCACGTGGGGCATCATGATCAGCCTTCTGTACATACAGAACTGGTTTTCAGTGACACTGTTGTATTGCGCAATTAAAGAAATGGCCTGTAATTCCAAAACAGTATCATGCTGCCTGTTCAAACTAAACACGTTGTTGGCCATTCCAAATTTGGAAACCACATGCAGGTCTAACGAGTGATCTTACCTCATGTAAATGTGAGTTAGAACTAGAGATGGGTGACATCCTTAGGGTCACATCAGAGTGGCTCAGAAACTAAGCCAAACTTGAATCTGACCTTGAACGTTCATCACCCCCACCCTTCCCACATACACCTCCAGAATCCTTCTACTTGGTCACCCACAATCCAGCTGCTCTCCCTCCATTTTACGTTCCTGCTGTCCCACTTACTGCTCTGTCTGCTTTTATTGATCCAGTGGCAACAGGGACAGGGAAAGGAAGTTTCTTCCCCATGCCTGGCAATGGCAGCGCTCGGATGGCAAGCTGCATCAGAAAAGAGACGGAGGTCTGTCTCCTATGCTTCCCAGTGCTTGGAAATGGGAACAGCAGCCTGGCAGGTCAAAGCAGCTCCTTCCTTTCCTCCTGTAGCTTATTTGTTGTTATTTTTTTTCCAAGACATTAAATGCACAGCACTGCTTACAATTGGTATATTACAGCAATTATTAATTAGTCTTTTTCTATGCCAGCTTAAAACCTACTACCCCAGAAAGCAGGCTGGAGATCCAGCTTCCTCATTAAGGATGGATATCAGGTTAATACAACATTATCTTTCTTTATTTCCCCTCTAGCTAGAGAAAAGCAACTGGTTAGTTTCTCTGCCAATGCCACTGACCATACTCTGAAGAGATGTTTCTGAAATCAGAGCCCTTGGGCATTTTTCCAAGATCTAGCAACCTCATTTTTTGCAGCTCCTAAAAGTATCACCAATTCTTTATAAGGCAGCCCCACATTCTACCAGTAAGCAATGAAAACAGTAATAAAGGTTCATTAGGAATTACATTTTGTTGTGTTACCATATTTAGCTACGGTATTACTTCATGCAAAAAAGGTTTGATCTTCAGACAAAATACCTTTGCCACCTATTTGTACAATATGACAGGAATTTCAATACACTTACAATATTCTGAAATTTACCTTGAGAAAAAGGGGAGGGACTTGTGTAGCTTATTTGTGGGGCACTGCAACCACTGGGGAATGGGGGGTGTCCTGCCTGTGCTGTCCTCCCCCTGTGGCTTGCTGCTGACATTGCAGAGGTGTGGGAACAACGGGGTAAGAATCGGGGGAAATGATATAGGACATGCTGGGCAACATGGCATTGGCTTGGATTAAAATGCCAGCTGGATAAAAATCAGAGATTGTGAGTCCCTGAAACACCTATTTCCAAGCCTAGGAATATGAGTTTTGCCAAAATCTGTATTTTACTTTTACTTTTGAAAAGTAACCTTGATGGCACAACCATAAATTCTGTCTTCTTTGCAACCTGTCAATTTAAAAAAAATATGGCCTGAAATGCCCTGTAGCAAGTATAACTTCTGAGTCACTAGAAACCCAACTTCTGGGGATCAGATTCATGACTATTGTGCTGAATCAGATCCCTTTCTGGACCTTTCATTAAATGATTATCTACAACTGGCGTAGAGACCTGGAGCATCCCTTGCAGTACACAGCACTGACCTCCACTGGGCCAACCAATTTTCTTAGGGTCAGTACCATTTCTATTCAGGTCAGCAGTGGTGAATGCTCATGTTTTTCACCTTTAGTGCCCTTGCAGAGTTGCTTTTCCACCAGTTAGATTACCCAAAGTTATTGTAAAAACTTTGTGGCCGGTGCCACAAAGTCCATTCCCTGGTGCTCGTCGCTGTATTTAGGCACGATGGTGCGGCTGTGTTAGAGTGTGAGGGCCTGCAGCTGTGCAACTATTTCCAATGCTGCCCAGAGAAGCCAAGCTGGGTCAGGCACCCATTAAGAAGTATAGAAGTCTACCATTCGCAAGGGGCAGCATGTTAATGCACATGGAGGGCACTTTCATGCATCAACATAATGAGCTGGAAGGGAACTCTCGGGGAAACGTTTGTGTTTCCCCTCCCAGTCTTTCCACTCATAAATGCCAAACCAACTCGATCAAATTACAGGAAGTTTAATTGCTTAAAACTTTAACACCGACCCTTTGTTTGGTGCAGAATGATGACTTTTTGCCCCCACATTTCCAGGGTATTCAACAAGTGGTGACAAAAATGGAAGCTGAGCAACAGGAGCCTGGTAAGCTCAGCATATACAGCTCCTCTGTTTTTGTCCTCAGAGTACTATCACCTAAGAAAGCATTTTGTTATGGCACACCACACTCAAGCCTGGCTCCTATAGTCATACCACTGATAGGTAGGTAAAATGGCAGCCAGCAAAACTTTCTGTGAACTAGTGCAAAGGGCTAGATTACTTGCTGCAGGAAGGTTTTGAAGCAGGTACTTCCATTTAAGAATAGACCTGATGATCAAAAGGGGTTCTGCTTTTTCCAATTTTCCTAGCATTTAGGAAATGGGTGGCCATCCTTGCCTTCCAGGGCTATATCTACCCCAATCTCCAGTTTAGTATCTGGATGAATGATCCAGACCTATGCTTATGAAATCCTCTCAAACATCATCAGTGCAGCTGAGTATGATGAGGTCGTTAAGATGCATGTTTAGACAGAAGCAAGTTCTACAACTCCCAGCAGTCATTAAGCCATCCTAGCAGGGGAGTGCGGGGAGTTTAGGACTTTTTCTGTCTAAACATGCATATGATTAAATGTTTAGTGAGTCAGGCAGGTTCCTAGTGTGTTCGGTAATCCAGTATTGTTGCTATATATAAATGATCTGATGAAAACCCCAAATTCTGATTATTTATTTATTTATTGGATTTATATCCCACTTTTTCTTACACCAAGTGCTTTACATCATTCTTCTCCTGCTGCACTCAATCTTATTCTAACAACAACAACCCTGTGAGGTGGTTGGGCTGAGAGTCTGCGGCTGGCCCAAAGTCACCCAATTGGCTCCATGACTGAGTGGGGATTAGACCCAGATTGCATGAGTCCCAGTATGTGGACTGAATACTGAAGATAACATGTACAAAATTTTAAAAAGGTACAGATGAAAGGGGAAGCTTACAAAAATGTCTACAGGTACTTTTCTCCATCACTATTTTAGTATAGTTTTTGGATTGCATTTTTGGTTTGAAGTCATTTACGAAGAAGTAGAAAGGTTGGATCCATGGCTGTCCTTTCACAAAAAGAAAGGTTTCTTCTGTCTGCAGAAAGCTTCCAATTTAGTGGGACATTTCCGCTGACAAAAGGGAGGTGGAGGCAACCCTCCTTCATTTGCATCCCCTCATCCCCTCTGAAAAATTTCTCTGGAGGATTGAGGGCCCTTTGGAAGAAAGGTGAAGTGAAGCTCCAAAGGGAAGGGAGAACCAAGCACCCCCTCCACCATCTTCCCACTGGCAGAAGCATTCTGCATAGAACTCTGCTCAGGGCAGAGAAGAACATGAATGGTGTATACAGATAATAAGCAAGCTGAAGGCGCAGCTGAATGCTGTATATACAGATAACTTAATGGGAAACAAATTAGAGAGAAAAGTACTATGCCTGTGGGAATGAAAGCAGTGAGCAAACTCATGCAATTCTGCTCACATAGGAATAAAAAATCTTAATTTCAATAAAATGTAACTTTTAAAAATCCAGTTGATTTAAAGCATATATTTTACTCTCAGGAAAAGAAATGAGACTTGGTTCTTTTTAAAGCTTAAGTGGGGCTAGAGATATGGCAGAGTTTCCTGATTCCTTGGCTTAAAATGTAATCCTCACTGACTTGCAATATATGCCACAAAATAGGGTAACTATCAGGGATCCCAGCTATTCACTTTGGAACAGATTTCAAATGGAGAACACCTTGTTATATACCCACTAACGTGCCTGCTGTGGTGCTGGCAACAAAGTAGGAGGGAATATAGGTCTCTCTCCCTTCCATCCTCCTTTCCTTCCCCAGTACCTGGGGCACTGGGAAATGTAATCTTCCAGGAAGCCTGGCAATATAAGAAGCCCCTTTGGAAATTATGGTTCCAGCCCTCTGGGAATCGGAGAAAGGGGTCTAAGGGACACAGACAAAGTCACCCGAACCTCACTCACACTGTGGCTGCAGCAGCTACGGAGGAGGTGCAGGGAGAAGGGGAGGAGCATTGTGGTGGCAGGCGTGCTTCTTCTGCCACTGGCACCGCCACCAGGCAAGGCGATCTGGGGGCCCACTACAGGACACGTTGCAATGATGAGTACCTTTAGAGCTCTTGAGGAAAAAGAATAATACAAACATTCTCTCCTTCTGCTCATAATTGCCAGCCCCAGTCTGAATTAGCCCAGGAAACTCACCCATTTCTACTTGCTTCTGAAGATGTGATATACCTCAGAGGATCTTTTCCTCGGAGGCATGGCTCTCTTGTAAGAGCACAATTAAGTTCACGCCTCTGTCCATACACATAGCATTTTCATGTTATGCCCAAAATTAACTAAAATTATCTACTTCCATTTGATTAAAGAAAAGGTTACCTGTGGTGGAGAGTGTTCCTGCACGGGCTCCAGTTTTATAGAGGGGTGCTTGATATAACAAGGAGCTTGGTTCATAGTTTTGATGGGGTTCGAAGTGCACAACTGGCAACATTGCGTTCATTTGCCTAGGGAAGGCATCTTCTATAACCATATATTCATTGTCCCAGCGGCTGGCATCCATAAACATCCCATGGACCAGCACACCATCTTCAGGAGAAGGGAGCTGAAAGGAATATCAAGAGATGAAAACCAACTAGCAAACGAGCTGAATAATCAAAAAAGCAGGTTGCTTACCTGTAACTGATGCTCTTTGAGTGGCCATCTGTGCAGTCACACATATGGGTACTGTGCCTGCGCAGTGCCTATGGCCAGGAGATTGATAGCTAACAGTTTGGCGGGAAAAACTCCGCTCCCCTCCCCCCAGCAGTATATATGGAGCGGAGTGTCCGCCATTTGATAGACCGGATGTTCGCTCTCTAAAGAAGAAATTGTAACTAAGTAAGGAAAATTTGTTGGTATCGACAACAAAAGAGAAAAATACTGTATAGGTACTGAGGCAAGAATAACATGGTACCAAAACACCACCCGGTGACACCAAGTGGGGCCTGCGGGTGGGTTGTGTGACTGCACAGATGGCCACTCGAAGAACATCAGTTACAGGTAAGCAACCTGCTTTTCTTTGTCGTGGCCTCTGTGCATCACACATATGGGTAGATTCGCAAGCTTACCCTGACTGGAGGAGGGAAGGTGTCATCAAGGTGTCATCAACGAAGAACAGCTGACAGAACGGCACGTCCAAAGGAGCAGTCCTGTCTCGCATGGACATCCAGGTGATAATGTTTAGCGAATGTGCATGGAGTGGCCCAGGTGGCCGCTCTACAGACATCAATCGGGACCCCTGCTGCAAAGGCTGAAGAAGCAGCTACTGCTCGAGTACAATGACCCCATGGGATTGTAGGTAAGTCCATCTTTGCCAACTGGTATGAAAGCATAATAGTATAAACTATCCATTTTGATAGTCTTTGAGGGGTAACAGGAAGTCCCTGGGCCTGCGCAGAGTATTTAACGAAGAGCCGATTGGAATGTCGAATAGATTCAGTTCTTGACCTTTAAAAGGCTAAGCAGCACCTTACGTCGAGTGTGTGTAAGGACCTCTCAATCGGATTCGATGGAGATGGAAAAAAGGCAGGTAAGACATCTCTTGATTCATGTGAAAAGATGTAGCCACTTTCGGTAGAAAAGACGAATCCATTCGTAGAACAACTTTCTCCCTATGGAAATTCAAGTAGGGAGGGTCTACCTTGAGTGCACAGAGCTCGCTAGCTCTTCGAGCTGATGTAACTGCTACAAGAAATGCTGTCTTCCAAGAAACAAGGCACAAATCGATACTCGCCAATGGTTCAAATGGAGGTCTTGTTAGTGCTTGCAATACCACTGAAAGACTCTAAGTCGGCATAACTGGTCTGATCGTTGGATGGAGATTATCCAGTCCTTTAAGGAACCTCTTTATCAATGGTTGAGAAAAGATGGAGAATCCCTGAATTGTACCAAGGTAGTATGAAATTGCAGCCGTGTACAACTTTATGGAAGATGGTTTAAGTGCTGATTTGTGGAGTTCGAAGAGGAACTGAAGAATATTCTCAATAGATGCTGAAACTGGCAAAAACGAGCGAGACTCGGCAAAATTAGAGAATCGCCGCCACTTAGCTGTGTGTGATTTTCAGGTTGATGGTCTTAACGCAGATTCGAGAATGTTCTGAATTTCTGGGTGGAAATTTGGCAAGCCCGCTGGGAAACTTCTCGAATCCGACGAGGCAGGGAAGGCAGACGGGTTCGAAGCATGGATTCGAGTGGTAGAGGCGGAGACACGATCTGTAGAAGAGGCAGACACCGTCGGTACCAAATCGGGTCCGACTGTCATCGAATCCGCCATGCTGTTAATTTCAGTGATGTTAAGTCCGGGTGGCGGACTGTGCCTGCTCGCTGAGTAATTAGATATGGGACAGATGGAAGTTGAAGATAGTCATCGTGAGATATTTGAAGGAGTGTTGAGAACCCTGCTTGGCATGGCCATCATGGAGTTATTAGAAGTCCTGTGGCCCCGTCGTGAACTATCTTCGATATTACTCTCATAACGAGGGGAATAAGAGATAAAGCGTAAAAGTTCATATTGTTCTAAGGGATCATGAAAGCATCCCCTGAAGATCCTTGTCTGATCCCTGCTCTCGAGCAAAAGGTTTCGCATACCCTGTTCTGACGGGTAGCGAACAAGTCCATGACTGGATGTCCCCACTGATGAAAAACTCAATTGCATATCCGTCGATCCAGTTCCCATTTGTGGGATGTCGACATTTGTCTGCTTAGAAGATCGGCCTCCACATTGTCTGTACCGGCTAGATGTACTGCCACGAGGGCAATATCTCTCGGGATGCACCAGTTCCATATCTGTATCGATAGGTGAGCTAACGTAGGCGACTTTGTCCCGCCCTGTTTGTTCAGGTAAAAGACCGTAGCAATGTTGTCCGAGGTTACCTGAACGACTTGGTGTTGAAGAATGTCTTTGAATGATCGTAGGGCTTTGAATACTGCCAGAAGTTCCAGGAAATTGATATGATTCTTGGACTCCTGTAGATTCCAGACACCTTGAGTGCGTAGATCAGAGCCCACTGCTCTCCACCCTATCAGGGATGCATCGGTACCAAGAGTCACTGAAGGGCACCAGGGTCGGAACGGAACCCCAACATTTAGATTGGCTGGAAGTGTCCACCATATTAGAGACCGAAGAACAGAGGACAGAAGCTGGATTAATTTCGTGGGCAAGTCCACTTGCGGTCGAAACATCTTGTTGAAAAAGAGCTGGAGCTGGCGAAGTTGAAGTCTGGCATGTGGGACAATGGTGACCAACGCAGCCATATGCCCCAAGAGTCTTTGGATGGATCGGGCAGGAACCATCCGGTCCCGTCGCATTCGATGGATGTGTCGAGCCAAGGTATGTTGCCTGTCTTGTGGAAGGAATGCCTTCGCTGTCATGGAATCCAAACGGGCTCTGATGAAATTGATCATTTGTGCAGGGACAAGAGAGGATTTCTCGATGTTAATGCAAAGTCCAAGATCCTGCAGCAGGCTGCGAGTCGTATTTATCGATGAAAGAAGCCCTCCTCTGGTCTGAGAGACTATTAACTAATCGTTGAGACAGGGGTAAATTTGAACACCGTAGCCATAAGAATGCACAGGCCGGAGCCATACACTTTGTAAAAACCCTTGGTGTGGTAGCCAATCCAAAGGGCAACACTGTGAATTCAAATATTTCCGATGCAACAGCAAAACGGAGGAAACGCTTATGGCATGGATGGATCAAAATGTGGAAATAGGCATCCCTTAAGTCCAATGAGGCGAACCAGTCCTCCCTCCTCAGCAACGGCAGGATATTTTGAAGGGTGGTCATCCAAAATCTTTTCGTTGTGATAAACCTATTAACGTTTCACAAGTCCAGTATCGGATGGAGACCACTGCCCCGCTTCGGAACCGTAAAATATCTCGAATAGCATCCGTGGAGTCCTTCCATGGGGGCTATTTGTCAAATCGCTCCTTTACGGAGAAGCTGTCGAACTTCATCGAGCAATGCTGGCGAGCCTGGCATAAACCAGGAGGAATGATGTTGGGCTCGATGGAGGAACGATGTCAAATTCTATCCGATATCCATGCTGAATGATGGATAACATCCACCTATCAGATGTGATGGACTCCCAAATGGGGAGTCGGCTTTTCAGCCGGTCCCCAAATGAGAGAGGGGTGGGTGAAGTGAGGAGTAGAGGAAAGGTCCGCCCATCCCGTCAACGTTGGTGCTTGTCGCCATCAAAACGGCGACAGCCCTGTTGAAAACATTGCGGCGGCTGTTGTCGGTGGTGTTGTAGCTGCTGCCTAGGCTGGTATGATTGTCGGTACTGTGGACGGTTCCAAGACCACTTACGTCTGGTTTGAGGCTGCATTTCCATGCGCCAAGCCGTCATCCTAGATTTGTGGATCTTCTTGAGCTTGTGGTCGGTCTTGGAGTGGAAGAGCCTGGACCCGTCAAAGGGCATCTCCTCTATGCGCCTCTTCATCTCCTCCGGGAAGTTGCAATTACGTAGCCATGCATGCCTCTGTAGGGAGATGGTGCCGACCAGAGTCCTGGAGTCGGTGTCAACATGATGTCTCGCTGTGGAGAGTTGTTGAATTGCGACCTGCATCACTTCCTTTATAAAGACTTTTGCGAGGTCGCCTTGGTTGTCTGGGAGAGTGGAGATCACATTATTGAGACACTGCATAATGAAATACTGGTATCGCGCCAGCGTCACCTCATAATTTGATATTCGCAGGCCCAGATGCCACATAGACTCGGCGAGCTACAGAATCAATCTTTCTCCCCTCTTTGTCACAGGGTGCGGTGTGACCCCGAGACTCCCTGCCCTGGGAGGACTCCACCACGACCGAGTTCGGTTTAGGATGATGTAGGAGGAATGGCATGTCCTCCTCCCGAACCCGGTACATGGCTTCATACCTCCTCGATGTTGGTTGCGGATGGGCAGGTAGGTCCCACGGTTGGGTCATTGCTTGCCGCAGAATGGTGATAGGCGGCAACACAATAGACGTCGACTGCTCCCCACGAATTACATAAAATTTATCAGTGCTGGGACTGGGCCATTGTAGAGCGTCGATCTCCAGTGACTGAACTAGGCGCAACATTAACTCAGCGAAGGAGACATGTGACTCATCTGGAGATCCAGGGCCCTGGTATGTCACCACCATGTCCGGAGAGGTGGAGTCAACCTCCGACTCATCTGAGTCTATTGTGTAGTATGGGGGAGCACTAGAAGAAGACTCTCCAGATGATACGGACCGACTGTTCTCCCTAGTCGGTGCCAGTGGTGCCCTTCTCGGAACCAGGGATGTCGGGCGGTCCTGAGGAACTGGTGGAGAAAGACGGTCTCAAGGAGCCAAATAGCATCCAATGGAGTGGTAATCCCCCCATCCGTGATAGAATGAGGATCGGAGATGATACCAGTCGTCGGATCTCCTGTCGGACAAACGGCTTCTACGACTCCTTGGAGGAGACATTTCAGTCTCTGCGTCCAATCTTGCTGGGGGCATCAGTGTGGGAGACCTAGCCCTGGGTGGGGAGTCTCGAATCTCTCCATCTGAGATCAATTCCCGATGTGGGGCCTGCGGAGGCTCACTTGCTGGACCGCCCATGCATCAAGGGGACCCCAGAGGGGTGACCCTCATAGCCACCTGGAGCGTTGGGCCCAGTGGTGTCAGTACCGCAACAGCCGTCGGGACTGAGGGTGCCGATGAACCCGAGTCTCGCTGCTTGGAATGCTCAGGCTTCTTAGGTTTCCGAGGTGGCTTCCCCGTCTTATGTTTTTTAGCCTTCTTATGGTCAGACGGCTTGTTGGAACTGCTGTGCTTCCACTTTTCATGCCTCTTCTTAGGCGAGGAAACAGGCTGATCGCCCATGGTGGACACACCTTCATCAGAAGGGCGCGAGGGCAGAGCCGTGGAAGAAGAGGCCGGTGGTGCAGGCAAGGCTGGATGAGTAGCCACAGCCGCGGTCGAAGCAGGGCGAGTAACCAGTGGGTCCAATTGGAGAAGTGCGCGGTCCCACAAGAGCCTATGAAGGTGGTTCTCGCGGTTCTTTCTGGCCTGCTTCGAGAAGGCCAGACAATGAGTGCATTTGTCCATCCTATGCCCTTCTCCCAGGCAGAGGAGGCATAGGTCATGCGGGTCTGCCGGGAACATTTTAGACCCACATTCCGCGCACTTGCGGAAAGCCGCTTGTTGCGCCATCGTTAGAAAAGAAAAAGAGAAGATAGTGCAGAGGGTAATAATATATTTTTGGTTTTCTTTTTTTTTTTTAGAAAAGGAAGAAGTGAATAAACGAGAGAACAACAAGAGAACAACAGGAACTATCGAAAAACGGGGGATGTTAAACTTGGAAAGAAGGATAATCGCAAAAGTTGAGGAGAACAAGAAATGGTCAGAGTGAGAGCAAAAGCGGCACGAGGCACAATGAACGGCAGTCACAAAGACTGGAAAATGGTGGACACTCCACTCCATATATACTGCTAGGGGGGAGGGGAGGGGAGTTTTTCCCACCAAACCGTTAGCTATCAATCTCCCAGCCATAGGCACTGTGCAGGCACAGTACCCATATGTGTGATGCACAGAGGCCACAACGAAGAACTGATCTAACAATTCACCTTTTTTTCCAATCTGTGTGAACATGTCCTCTTTAAATACATAGTAAAAAGAGTAATGGGGATTATGCAGAATTGATGCTGCTGTTTTATAAAGGTAACTCTGAGAACGCAAAAAGTGCTCTTTCTGTGTTACTGAATGTTGATCACAAACAAACCTGGGCATCCATTGGCAATTCTTGTCCAAAGTGACTCATTTTTGAGGCTTCTGCAACCTGCATTTGATCTCGGTAGACAGGGATGACATTATAACTAAAACTAAGCTCGTCAATTGGCAAGTTATATTTTCGAGCATGATTCTGAAGAGTTCCTGACAAATACAAAATGTACATTATTTTAAAACCCACACACAGTGATTCAAGAATCATTCAGCAAGCGAGTAACTGGTAGTTAGGCAAGCATTCACACAAAAAGAGAAAGAAAATAACAGTGTAGCCATATTTATTGCTAAAAATCAAACTCTTGATAAAAATTCTTGCTGAGGAATTAATTATTCATACTTTCAAAGAGTTTTCTTACAACAGGGCATAATTATAAACTGCGATTATGCTGAGGCTACCACTTTTAAACAAAGAAAACATGAAGGCATACTACTTTCAAGCTGAACAGACAAATGGTTATTATAGTTTTGTTACACTGGTTAATTTGGAAGTCTTATATTAATATTTTTATTACTTTTGTTAATTCACCATACAAAACACAGTAAGAAAAGAGCCCTCATAGAAACCTCTGAACTTATAATTAACCCAGACACAGGCACTATTCCCTTAAGTCTTTACAAATAGTATCCATTTCAAACTATAGTGTGTAAGGGCACAGAATAGTCTTTCACACATGTACTCCTTGTAGGATGGAGATCCACCCGATATAAGCGAGCCTTTTTGAATGAATCCCCAAGTTTGACCGAAGCAGCTGGATTTAGTCCCTTTCCCATAAAAAGTTTTCTAAAAGGACTATGTGGGTATACACAGGGCTGACCCATATAAGCTTTTTTACAGGACCATGTCATTGGACTCCAACACAACATCAAGCAGGGTTAAGTCCCATGATCAAAAAGATAGACAGAGGTGCACTTCCACTAACATCCATAGAATTTAAGCTTATCTTTAGCATTCGTATGCCTTTCAGGTCTCTTATACATAAAATAAGCAAATCTGATTCAATGGAGTAAGTCACACTGTACAGAGCAGGACCAACAGGATGGTACTGTTAGTATTGAACAATTTCTTGCGTAAATTTCTTGCGTATGTGCATGTTCCTTCATGTGAACATAGCATGTTTACTTCGTTACAAAGAAGCTTACTTTATTTCCAGTATAACTAGAATATACCTAGCAGTCCTTCTCTATTATAATAAAAGTTTATCTGTCAGAGCCGCAGTGCCAAAACTGAGAAACCTAAATACTAGAAATGTGGCTTGCATACTAAAGGAACCCTTGGCATATGCATCTCATTTAAAAAATAATAATTTGAATTACATTATATGTGCCAGTGTGTGTGAAACCTGCAGCACTATCTTGGTAGAAGGTCTCCTTGATCAGTATACGGCTTTGCAGTCCATGGACTTTAAAGTCAGAAGGAAATTCGGGGGGGGGGCAAAGTTAAATGGCTGCACCTGTGAGGAAGCCCCCTCCTCCCCCAGGAGACTATAGAGGTGCATCATGGCAGGGGTGCCAGCAGACATGGCTTCATTCAGACTGGGCAGACTTTGGGTGCCATGTTCTGAAAGCTGCTAACTTTTGCTTCAAGGCTTTTTATACTCCTGGGCCAAATTCCTCTAGGGGAAATATGATGGGGGGGGGCCCTAGGGGAAAAATCAGGGTCCCTCTGTCCTCTACTTAAGCACACTAACTCTCCCCCTCTCATCACAGTTTCAGCCCCCCCACACACATACCTCCTCCTAACTCCTCATCACAGACAGAACCCTTCCTTTTGCCCCCTGTGAAAATTATTCTTACAAATTCAACTTGCAACAAAGTCTTGCAGTGCGTGTCCTGTTTAGTTTTCCAGTTCTTGTCCAGATTCCATGATCCAGTATCATTTTGCCCCCATCCCCATGCCAGACAGTTGGCATTCCATGGCCACTGAGCACTTGCTGGGCAATTCTGGATGGACTTCCTCTTTAGTGTTTCTTTTTGCTAAAGGTTTTTGTTCTTCTGCAACAACTAAAAAGCTCATTTGAATCTGGTGATTCCTACCCTCGGTGTTGTGGTGTTTTGGCTACATAAGCAATGGCACCCATATCTGAACATTAGAAATATTAGAATTAGAATGAGAAACTATTACTATTTACCTGTCAGAAATCCTTGTGGAAAAAAGAAACCAGAGATCCAGAATGATTTAGGTTGACCTCTTTTGATCCAGAACTAAAACACATACATACATTGAAATATATATTAGGTGTAAAATGTGATATTCCATTTAACTTATTAAATGAAATGCTGGACCCTTTTTATTTGCATTGCTGGACAACAGAAGTGGGTTTGGCCAGAATTCTATTTCTTCATCAAAGCGAATATAAGCTTTTTCCCCATTATCTTTGAGCCCAATCCAGAAAACCTTGAATGCAGCAAAGGGCTCTGTTTGTAACTTGCACTGACTGATTTAAGCTAAATACTTCTCCTATGCAGATCGGAAGCTCAAGAAAGTGAGGACCTGGCCTCTGTTGAGGGGCCGACGTCTCTCAAAAGCAAATGGGAGCTGTCCAGGGCTCATAGTGCTGATTTTCTTTGATAGGGAGGGGGCGTCCCACCTGAATTCACACTTCCTTTTGCTCTCTTTCCACCTTGCTATTATCTGATTTGGTTTCCCAAAGGACTTCAGTCTTGCAGCTTTTGCTGCAAATGATCCATGCAAAGCAATAGCATTTCTGCATGGTTGTGGTCTCTGGGTCAGGGTATTTGTTTGAAAGCAGAGTCATTCAATTTACAGCTATACAGCCCCAGAAGATCATTATTTCAATGGTTGCAACAAAAATGTAGAATTGTTTTGAAGAACTGAAATGTTCAAAATTGCATATTGCAATATCAAACGGTAGCAACAACAAATATGCATGTGAAGATGCCTTTTAAAAACACAGAAGGCATTTTTCAGGGTTTTTTTTTTTGCCCGAAAAAAAGAGTATCTTTACTGCAGTCAGTTAATTCAAGTGCGAGAAGCAATAATGCCATTACTTGCACTCCTTCATAAAGGTGAATGCCAAGAATAGAGAATATTGGTTTCACTTTGCCAAGAAAGAATGAGAATTGTTCTCTGGTTTATTTCTTTGTTGTGAGTCATATTTGGCATTTACTAATTCAAGCAAGATCGAAGCCAAGTTGCAATGAATGGAAAAGGCCAGCACTTAACATTCACAATTGTCTCTCCCCTTTAGTATCTATGCTTTTATACAGTGTTGTTAACTTCTCTCTCCTTCCTACTAATCCCAACTGTGACCACCTTTTTCTGCCTCTTATGCCCAAAACCCCACTGTAGAAAACCCACACAGCGCTTCCTGTCTTTATTCCTTCAAAGCCACCTCAAAATCCACTTCCATTAAGCCCAGTCCTCTTTTCCATACTGAAAGAATGAGCCCACTTTCTAGTCTTACCTAGCTGCCCTTGCCCCATCTTTCTCCGATCCCTCTGTTGCTGACTCCTGCACAAATACAATTTGTGCTTGTTACTGAGGCCACAGGCTTGGGTTTTTCTGCTTATCATTCTGTAATGCTACACACTTGTAGGAATGGTGGCAGCAACACTAACAACACAATATTAGGAGTAGTGATGATGAGGATGATGTACGTATATGTCATTTATGTTCAAGCTTTGAGAGGAAAGATAGAAGCATGAACTTAGGCTAGGTCCTTTATTAACTTTCCTGAAAAGCTGGCTGAAAAGTCAGCTGTAGCTCTGAAACATAAACATGGTATATCCTTGTCTGAATAGTGTTTATACTTACATCTACAAAGCCTGTCCTCAGCACAAGGTCTTTTACCCATCCTCCTAAAGGTTTCAGTGATGGGTATGCTGCATTAGCCCAGAGTGCTGGAACTTGGTTGTTAAGAAAGCTGTGATACACTCTCTCCATCTCTTCTGACATCACGACAAAACCCGCAATAGCTTTGTTAAGTGTTTGTAGAGAGGTCTGAAAGTTGAAAAACAATAGTATGACTCAGTATGTCCTGAAAAAAAAAAAGAATGTAAGACCATGTAAAAACCTCTACCTCTAAAAGTAATCAGAGTGGGTTCCAGGTGAACTTCTTTAGGAAAAGCATTTCAAATGTGATGTGCTACAAATGAAAATACACTCTTTCCAGTCACTGTTTACTTAATCTCAGATGGTGGTGAGACATCCACAAGAGTGTCATTTGAAAATCAAAATCTCATCCTTCATATAGGCTGGTTCCAAAATGTTTAAGGCTTTCTTGAATAAACAACAGCATTTTTTTGTTCAGATGAGGAGCAGCAGCTGATGTAGCTATTTAAAAATTGGTGAATATGTTCTCTCGGGATGCAGGTGGCGCAGTGGTTTAAACCGCTGTGCTGCTGGGCTGGTTGATCAAAAGGTTGCCGGTTTGAATCTGCACAACGGGGTGAGTTCCCGTTGCTCCGTCCCAGCTCCTGCCAACCTTGCAGTTCAAAAGCATGCAAATACAAGTAGATAAAAAGGTACCACTTTGGTGGGAAGGTAACAGCGTTCCATGCACTTCAATGTTTAGTCATGCTGGCCACACAACCACGGAGACTGTCTGCGAACAAATGCTGGCTCCCTCAGCTAGGAAACGGAGATGAGCATTGCCCCCTAGAGTCAGGCATGACTGGACTTAACATCAAGGGGAAACCTTTGCCTTTACCTTTACTATGTTCTCACAGTTCCAGTTTGACCATCATAGAAAGTCCATGTACCACTTGCATTTTGTACTAATTGAAGTCTTCAAAGACAGACACATTGCAAAAGGTTCAAGAGAATGGATAAATGTGGCCAAGCTACCTTTGCCCAGGCTAGCTCTGGCAGCCAGTTTCAGGTACAGATGGCACTTATTCCTTGAGAGGCAATGATAAATCTATCATTTATCATTTACCCCCATGTTGTAAGCCAAATCCTTTAGGAGGAATGAAACCTCATCTAGAACACCACCAACCTGGCCTGGATAAATATAAAGAACTTTATCTGGTGCCACAAGAGAGAGGATATGCCAGATGAGCCTCTACAGAGTAAATTGTAAGCTGAGACGTCAGTAGATGGGGTAGAAAAGTTTTAAATAAATACTTTCTTCTGTCACCGCTTACCATCCTCAGAAGGTACGGATATCTGGAGAAGGATCTCTGAAGATTATTTCATATTCATTAATTGCGATATAGCACTAAACCATAGTTCAGTGTTACATGATGAACCTGCTTTCCCCTTTTCTCCTCCTCTAGTGTGGCTGTGGAGATCAGAAGCATCAGTTCCATGTTGCACTAACCCCAGTTTGTCATGTGATTTATTTTAACATGGTTTATTTGAGCAAGTCCAGGGCAGAACCCTCTCAGCCATGCCAGAGAAGGAGAATCAAGGGAAGAGAACACGAGCTTGAGCCTTGTTCTCAGAGCACGAAACTATGGTGTTGAATCTGAACAAAGTCATTCACTCTTATACCACAATCCTGTTTCAACAGAACTTCAGCTGAAGCAGGTGTCCTTCAGAGCATTACTCTGGTCAGCTAGTGGTAGTGTGCCTATATGTATGGAATTTAATCACAGAATCAAACCAAAAATAAAATGGACCTTTACTGCATACTTGTTTTACAATGTAGAAGCACATGCTATAGCAACGATTAATTTTATAGAAAACTCATGGGAACTTGTTATTTAATTTTAGTTTGTTGTTTCAAAATGCTTTAAACCAAATGAAGGCAGTCGAGCTCTCTGGGCTGGCATTGGGGATGATCTGTAATCAAACATGACATAACCAAATGTGCTAAGAAACAAGGGTGAAAATTCCTGTCAGTAAAATTATACGCCTATGAGAACAGTGCGATATTCTTAGAGCTGTTTTCCTGTTTTGTCACTCTTTTCTTCCCAGCTTATTGAGCATTTTCAGCAATTACTTTAATAAAAATTAATAATAATTAATTGAAAATAGCTGTATGCTACTTTGCCAAAATGTCTACTGGACATTTATAGTTGTTGCAGGGCACCTCATATATCCTGCTTGCATCTATGAAGGAAACATTTCCCAAATGAAGCCACTGTAGAAATGTGTAGCATCCAAAGTTTACTCTAACTTGTACACCCACACGCACTGCTCTAAGCCCAAAGACAGAAACGGCTTAAATTATAATGGCTGATAAAATGGGAAACATGACTAAAATAAATGCAAGAAATCAGAGGATAAGGAAGGAAGGATGCAAAAAGCTAGAGGGATAACAAGAGCTCACTTTGAAAGGATAAGCAGGGAGACTGCAGATGTTTTGTGGAGTTCAGAAAAGAGGTAGATTATGGAACAGAAGAGGAGCCAAAACTGAGGACCACTGTGAGTGGCGGAAGTTAGAAGTGAAGTGATTTCAGACTTTAGAGTTAATGGTTTTGCAAGAGGATCGTAAGAGGATAGTGACTGGGTTCTCATGGTACAAGAAACCTGCATAGATGAAAAGCCATGACAGATTGTGTCATGTGAAGCTAGGCCAATTCCTACAGGGTGGTTTGTTTGTGGGCAACAACCTCAGTCTTATAGTTGGGATAATGTAATTTTGACAGGGACATAAACATTCATGCCAGCAAAAAAACCCTGAACAGCCCTGTCAAAAACATTTGTTAAATAAACCATAGCTTTGACAGCTAGCTGTCAAACCTCCATATTCCTGTAAAAGGAGTAGCTTGCACTTTTCTAGCACAAGAACCTTGGCAGAGGGTGGAAAAGTGTGAGAAATGCCCCCCCACGAACTTCTGGAGGCTCTTACAGTTGAAGAGGGTGGTCTATTGGTCATGATGTTCCATGAACAAAGATAACTTGAAGTTTTGGTTCCTCTTAACAGCTGTCACTCCTTCATGGATCACTGTCTTGTCGTGGCGAAGGGGCTTGTGTAGCTCAATAAAGCTATGAGCTTTGCCATGCAGGGGCACCCAAGACAGAAAGGTCATAGCAGAGAGTTCTGACAAAACGTGATCTACTGGAGAAGGACATGGCAACCCACTCCAGTATCTTTGCCATGAAAACCTCATGGACAGTACCAAAAGGCAAAAAGAAATGACGCCGGAAGATGAGCCCCTCAGGTCGGAAGGTGTCCAATATGCTACTGGGGAAGAGCAGAGGGCTAGTACTAGTAGTGCCAAAAAGAATGAAGCGACTGGGTCAAAGCCGAAAGGACACTCAGTTGCAGATGTATCTGGTGGTGAAAGGAGAGTCCAATGCTGCAAAGATCTATACTCCATAGGAACCTGGAATGTAAGATCCATGAATCAAGGCAAGCTGGACCTGGTCAAAGAAGAGATGACAAGACTGAACATCGACATCTTAGGAATCAGTGAACTAAAATGGACAGGAATGGGTGAATTTAATTCAGATGACCATCAGGTATACTACTGTGGGCAAGAATCCCTCAGAAGAAATGGAGTAGCCTTCGTAGTCAATAAAAGAGTAGGAAAAGCAGTACTGGCATACAATCTCCAAAATAACAAAATGATCTCAGTTCGAATCCAGGGCAAACCATTCAACCTCACAGTAGTCCAAGTCTATGCCCCAACCACTGGTGCTGAAGAGGCTGAAGTTGACCGGTTCTATGAAGGCCTACAACACCTTCTAGAATTAACACCCAAAAATGATGTCCTTATCATCATGGGAGATTGGAATGCTAAAGTAGGAAGCCAAAAAATAACCAGAATAACAGGCAAGTTTGGCCTTGGAATACAAAATGAAGCAGGGC
>NW_025335985.1:2090704-2091643 GCF_004798865.1 Varanus komodoensis | reverse complement strand
ACCAGTGGTGCTGAAGAGGCTGAAGTTGACCGGTTCTATGAAGGCCTACAACACCTTCTAGAATTAACACCCAAAAATGATGTCCTTATCATCATGGGAGATTGGAATGCTAAAGTAGGAAGCCAAAAAATAACCAGAATAACAGGCAAGTTTGGCCTTGGAATACAAAATGAAGCAGGGCACAGGCTGGTAGAATTTTGTCAAGAGAATATGATGGTCATAGCAAACACTCTTTTCCAGCAACCCAAGAGATGACTCTACACATGGACATCACCAGATGGTCAACACAGAAATCAGATTGACTATGTGCTCTGCAGCCAAAGATGCAGAAGCTCTATACAGTCAGTAAAAACTAGACCAGGAGCTGACTGTGGCTCAGAGCATGAGCTTCGTGTTGCAAAATTTAGGCTTCAATTGAAGAAAGTAGGGAAAAGCACTAGGCCACTCAGGTATGACCTAAATCATATCCCTGATGAATATACAGTGGCAGTGACAAATAGATTTAAGGAATTAGATCTGATAGACAGAGTGCCTGAAGAACTATGGATGGAGGTTTGCAACATTGTACAAGAGGTAGCAACTAAAACCATCCCAAAGAAAAAGAAATGCAAGAAAGCAAAATGGCTGTCTGAGGAAGCTTTACATATAGCTAAGAAGGGAAGTGAAAGGCAAGGGAGAACGAGAAAGATACACCCAATTGAATGCAGAATTCCAGAGAATAGCTAGAAGAGATAAGAAGACCTCCTTAAATGAACAGTGCAAAGAAATAGAAGAAAACAATAGAATAGGGAGGACCAGAGATCTCTTCAAGAAAATTGGAGATATGAAGGGAACATTTCATGCAAAGATGGGCATGATAAAGGACCAAAATGGCAGGGACCTAACAGAGGCAGAAGAGATTAAGAAGAGGTGGCAAAATTACACAGAAGAAATATACAA
>NW_025335985.1:2083524-2090604 GCF_004798865.1 Varanus komodoensis | reverse complement strand
TGGGGAGGACCAGAGATCTCTTCAAGAAAATTGGAGATATGAAGGGAACATTTCATGCAAAGATGGGCATGATAAAGGACCAAAATGGCAGGGACCTAACAGAGGCAGAAGAGATTAAGAAGAGGTGGCAAAATTACACAGAAGAAATATACAAGAAAGAGCTTAATGTCCCTGATAACCATGATGGGGTGGTTACTGACCTCGAGCCAGACATCCTGGAATGCAAAGTCAAATGGGCCTCAGGAAGTCTGAGCAACAACAAAGCTAGTGGAGGTGACAGTATTCCAGCTGAGCTATTCAAAATCTTAAAAGATGATGCAGTAAAAGTGCTACACTCAATAGGCCAGCAAACGTGGAAAACTCAACAGTGGCCACAGGATTGGAAAAGGTCAGTTTACATTCTGATCCCAAAGAAGGGTAATGCCAAAGAATGTTCAAACTGCCGCACCATTGCACTCATTTCACATGCTAGCAAAGTTATGCTCAAAATCCTACAAGCTAGGCTTCAGCAGTTTGTGGACTAAGAACTACCAGAAGTACAGGCAGGATTTCGAAGAGGGAGAGGAACTAGAGATCAAATTGCCAACATACGCTGAATCATGGAGAAAGCTAGGGAGTTCCAGAAAAATGTCTATTTCTGCTTCATTGACTATGCTAAAGCCGTTGATTGTGTGGATCACAACAAATTGTGGCAAGTTCTTAAAGAGATGGGAGTACCAGACCATCTTATTTGTCTCTTGGGAAACCTATATGAGGGTCAAGAAGCAACAGTGAGAACTGGACATGAAACCACTGATTGGTTCAAAATTGAGAAAGGAGTTCAGCAAGGCTGTATACTGTCGCCCTACCTATTTAACTTATATGCAGAGCACATCATGAGAAAGGCGGGGCTAGATGAATCACCAGTTGGAATTAAGATTGCTGGGAGAAAGATCAACAACCTCAGATATGCAGATGATACCACTCTAATGGCAGAAAGTGAAGAGGAACAAAAGATCCTTTTGATGAGGGTGAAGGAGGAGAGCGCAAAAGTTGGCTTAAAACTCAACATTAAGAAAACTAAGATCATGGCATCCGGTCCTCTCACTTCCTGGCAAATAGATGGGGAAGAAATGGAGGTAGTGACAGATTTCATTTTCCTGGGCTCCAAGATCATCGCAGATGGGGACTGCAGCCAAGAAATTAAAAGACGCTTCCTCCTAGGAAGGAAAGCTATGGCAAATCTAGACAGCATACTAAAAAGCAGAGACATCACCCTGCCAACAAAAGTGCATATAATCCAGGCTATGGTTTTCCCAGTTGCAGTGTATGGCTGTGAAAGCTGGACCATAAGGAAGGCTGAGCACCAAAGAATTGAGGCCTTTGAACTGTAGTGCTGGAGGAGACTCCTGCAAGTCCCTTGGACCGCAAGGTGATCAAACTGGTCAGTCCTTGAGGAGATCAACCCTGACTGTTCTTTAGAAGGCCAGATACTGAAGATGAAACTCAAATACTTTGGCCACCAAATGAGAAGGAAGGACTCCCTGGAGAAGAGTCTAATGCTGGGAACAATAAATGGCAAAAGAAGAAGGGGACTGCAGAGAATGAGGTGGCTAGATGGGGTCACTGAAGCAGTTGGTGTGAGCTTGAGTGGACTCCGGGGAATGGTGGAGGACAGGAAGGCCTGGAGGAATGTTGTCCATGGGTTCGCAATGGGTCAGACACGACTTCGTGACTAACAACAACAAAACAGCTGTCAAGGGAAAGCAAAGTGTAAAATAAAGCTCTTTGCAGTTTCTCTGGGCCAAGGCATATGGTAAGTTCCTTCAGTACTTCGCCAGCAGATATCCCCTGGGCATTGGCAGAATGAAGCCTGTCATTTTGGACCCAAGGATCCATATATATGTTTGAAAACATTTGCCTAAATTTCTTGAGCTACTTTTTTAAAAGGGGTGATCAACCAGTGACAGTTCTCCTATGTGTCGCTTTCACTACCTGACAAATTAGACCTTGCAAAAAGCAATCTTTGGTAGGGAAAGGATAAAAGTGGGGGAGCTACAGAAAGGACAAAAGGACTCTTGAGAGTAGTGCAGAGAGAAAAGACAAGTCAGTCCTGCTATGGAATCCCTGGGATACCTGCAGGAGGACAAAGAGGGAAGGTGGGGCACAACTCACAGTGAGCTGGATCATTTGTTGAACACACCATGGGTTGTTTCGCAATCTCACCTGTGTAGCTTATATGCATGGTGGGTCGTTGCGGTGTATGAACCCACCCAGTGTGTGTTACATCCCTGACTTCAACATGTGGTAAGCCAGCCCTTCTGCTTTGGGGCCTTCTTGACCATTCTGCTGAATGGCATCCAAGTTCTGCCCTGACCGCACCACTAGCAGAAATGTTTGTCTTTTTGGATATTTTGTGGCATGTTATAAAACATTTGGAAATAAGGAACTATTAGAGTTCCACCCCAGGCTAGTAAGGTGTTATTTGCAGGACTGAAATCCTATCCTTACTTACCTGAAGATTAGCCTAAGTGAAATCAGTGGGATTTGCCTCTGAGCAAATGTGAATAAGTGTACTGCATGGCTGAAACAAACACCCTGCTCTGGTCTTCATGCACGAGTTCTGAAGCATGGAAAAAGCTACAATGGGTAGAAGAAGTTTCCAACATGTAGCTTTTTGTCATTGTGGCCATTAGATTGTCATCAAAATATGCTTAACCAAGTGACAAGTGGTGAGAACTGAAAGAGAGCACCCTGTTCTGAGAAAGCTTTTATTTAAAATTCCAGCAGTGAAAAGAAAATACAAGACAGAATGGAGGAAAGAACCAGGTACAAAGCCTAAGGGCACAAATATATAGATTATTGCTTTAGCTGCCATCCTTAACATAGCCCACTCTAGAAACATCTTAGAATACACAGAGTGCTGGCCTATAGAGCCAGTGTGATGTAGCAATTCGAATGTTGGAGATGCATGTTCTAGTCCTTGCTCAGACAAGAAGCTCACTGGGTGATTTTGGGCATCCAAAATACAGAATTGTGGGTTGTTGGGGAAGGGACAAATCAGAGTTACAACCTAAAAACAGACTGAGTTACCTTTCCCTAAAGAATCCACAACTGCCAGTTCAGACATCATGATAAGCAATCTAGAAACAGCGTGTACTTGGCTTTACACGTTAACTGCATTGTCCATTAATCCCTCAAAAACTCTTGTGCCTGTTATGTATATTCCCCTGTAGTTCTCCGCATTATTTTTAAATCATAAGCTCCTCAGAGAAGCGCTTGTGACATTGCTTCTTACATTCTTACCACCATGAAGCTGATTTCCTTGGCACTGATGATTAAATAGTAACCGCAGTAAATCAGTAACATGCCAGCCAATAAAAAATTATGCTATCCAATAAAAATAAGTTGAATTATTGTTATACCCTTAACAGACTGAGAAGACTGTTAAAACGATCCACTTCTTGCCCAAGGACAGTAGTTAGAGAGTCCACTCGCCCATTGTCATCCTTGACAAAAAGTGTTTCTGCTGCAGCATCCATGTCAAGTTTCTCTGCAAAACAAATATTCTTTTGATAATCGAGAAAATTCTGTCCAGATTGATACCATACAGCTGGAACATACAGCCAGCTCGTTTTAAAGGAGGACTCTATTTTCAGTGGAATGATTTCCAACTTTTTCAATGTAACTGGGCTTTAGGGCTTGATTCCAGGATCACAGTTCACCCTGATCCACATAAGAGGTCAAGTGGCTGAGGCTCTGCAAAAGCCACAGACACTTCTAAAGCCTCTCAAGGGGGCACAGAACTAAAGGGCCCTTGGCTTGTTTATAAGTATGTGCAGACTGAGTCAGTGGTTTGGTCCACTGACATGTGTTTGTAATAAATTAACCAACTAACTCCTTACAACATGAGGCTGAATGAAGTATCCTGAACCAACACCATACTAAAAAACAAAACAAAACACACACAATTTTATCTGGAGTTGTAGCATTAGGCCAGAAATGTCAGTCTAGGTGACTTACTTGCTATGTTCAGATAGCAAAGCAATCTTGGAAATATGTTTGATGTGGGTTGACTACTACTGGCATAATTTGGAAATCAATGCACTCCTGTTCAGACCTATCAAATGTATGGCCTGTTTATTCCAGTGAGATCTATGTCTGAACAAAATTACAGCCAGCTATTCTTCATGACTCTCTATCATATGGGAAACAGTGTTCTTTATTTCTGGGTTACACTAGCTGAAGACAGATATTGCTGTCAGAATGGCTGACAGATTATTTAATAGGGCTGGCACCTAGTTAAAGGTTTTCATTCATCCATTAACTCCCAGCTCTGAGTAATTACTTGATTAATTAAGGAGATATTTCTTGGATGTTTATTTAAAACAACAAACTGGCCCAGCTAAACAACAAAGATATGACATTTCTGAGCACATGACCTGCTTCAAAAATGACTGTAAATTGTTTTACAACAGTTCCATCTGCATTATATTCTGCTTCTCAGGAAAGTCTCCAATTAAAATCAGAGTCAGTGTTGAATAAATTAATGCTACTGATTAATGCCATCTGCAGAATTATTAGATATGCATTTTTGCCTAGTGTATATTTTTGCTTGCACAATTTTGCAGAGAGCAGCCACTTTCGATGAGAAACAAAGTCCAACAGAGCCACAAGGAGCAACCATGGAATGAATGCAATCTAGTCCAAACTGAGTAGGGATTGGGCAGCTTCATTGTAGGATTCGACCACATGGACAGCTGACTGAAAGGAGAAGTGACCTACAGATGCATCATAAGGGCAGGCCTGGATTGTACTTAGGCTATAAGGCCAAATAAGAGGTACAGAATTCTGAATGAAAATTAAGAAGAAAGTGAAACTTTGTTCCAACAATAACAGTAGAATTGCAAACCATTAGCAACAATTACAGTGTATGGTGAATTGTGCTCCAAAACTATACCTTCAAAATACCTACAGAAAATGTAATAAAGGATGATTAGATTTCCAACAGAAAAGATGCTAATTGATATCAACTGGACCCTCCTACCTTTAACTGGATATTGTTGTTCTGTGCACAACTATGCAAACTCATAATTTCACAACCTGTTTAATCTCTAAACAGATTATATATGGTAATTTCCATATATTAAACTCACATGTAATACATACAGATATAATATTATTTATATTCCATACATACATTCCATATATTATATCTCGTAAGTGGAAATTACTGATTTCCAGATTCATATATCAGGACAGTGAAATTTGATCCAAATTAAACATATTTGACATTTCAGAATTTAGCTAGTAAAGAATTTCTCCAAAAATTAAACAAAAACAACAGAGTTTGTTTTGAGACCAACACTATCTTAAAACTTAACCCATATAAAGCAGATACAAGGAATATTTATGCCACAACAACGTTATCAAAAAGATGTAAATATATTCAGATATGGAGCTAGAATCTCTTCAAACATTCTCTAAACATTTCCAATTTCACCTGAAAACTAGGCAAATGGAATTCCATTGATATATAAACTCTGGGATTCTGTCCCTTTACTATAAAACTTAACACCTCTGAACTGCTCTAGTAGAAGGGAAAAGTATTAGTCAATAATATTATTTATTTATATTTAATTATATTAACATTATTATTTATAATTCAATACGTCTATTGTGTGTTGCAACAGACGTACTACCATGTTTCCCTGGCTGTTGATCTTAACTGGGGCTGATTCTGGGGGTAGGGCTTATATTACAAGCATCCTGAAAAATCATGCTAGGACTTATTTTCCGGTTAGGTCTTATTTTTGGGGAAACATGGTACTCCTCTCTCCCCAACCCTGAAAAAGTTTGTGCTTCTTTTTCAAAAAATCCTGAACCACAAGAAAATACTAGTGCTTTGTCTGGTGTAATCTACAACTTAGGGCATAAGTTGCACATACAAAAATGAATTCTTGTATAATACCAACAAGTGAATATTTCCCAAATTTGAGAAACAAGAAAAACTAGCAATATATCACCAGTGATATTAAGAAAAGTTAGCACTGCCTTCCATACCAGGAATTTTAGCAAGGATTGAACTAGCAAGTTCTTCAACAATCTCATCATTGCTTTTTCCTGATCCTTGGGTTGTTGATCGTGGCTGGACGTCAAGTATTGTAGTGATTAAGGTATTAGTCTCTTTACGCTATAATAAAGAGGTGAGACAAATACATACATTCAAGTTACAAAGGTACATATTTAACTTTTAATATCTTCAAAATAAAGCATTTACTTTTCAATCAAAACTATTTCTGTCTGTGAATTTTTTTTCACAAATGTAATTCCTAATTTACCAATCAGAACTTGCTATATTGTTTTGAACAAACTGCTCCTCATGCTGACAAACACAGTCACAGATATTTTATACGAAAATCATATTATAGTAAAATGGTACTATATTTTGGTTTTTTTTCCAGTGTTTGGAATAATTTGTAAAAGTGCATGCATAGCACATTCTTGAATCTTTATTCCTAATTTCCCAATATAACTATTTGCACTAAGTAAAAATAGTTAACAACTTCCATTATTCTCTAGAAAGTTAATAATCAGCTTTATTAGATATTGTATGTATACATAGTCAAAATATAATCTTACAACATTTTTAAAGTCCACCCCTCCTAATTTGAAAGACATATAGCTTTTGATATTGGCATCTGATAGTTTAAAATACTGAAATGATCTTCACATAAAATATGAAATTTATTTTATGATATTTTAAACATGGAATGAATTCTCTTGGTTAGTACCTGTTTCATTACCAAGATACTTCCCTTTCCAAAGAAAACACAACAGTTGATGAAATACTAGATCTGTGTGCGTATGGTGAACATTAGGTGCTGATAATAGGCTACATGTGCAACAGATGGTAAGTATTCATGGATAACCAATGACATTAAGTTCTCAGGATCTGTAAATATTCAAGGTCTATAGGACAAATAGTTCATGATGCCAACTACCTCTTCCTTGTCACTCCCCTCTTTCCATAGCATGCTGGATTTGGTTTGGATATTCTTACTTGCACAGAACCAGAGTATCTCATAATGCATGAACCAG
>NW_025335985.1:2016490-2083424 GCF_004798865.1 Varanus komodoensis | reverse complement strand
CACTTTTACTTATGGTGCATAGAATTATGGGGAAATTGAGTCATTTGGGTAACAATTAAACACTATGGACGCTAATATGTAAGCCTGGTGAACCCTGTTAGATATAAAAATATGCTTGGTCAAACTGTCCTCCAGATCACCCCTTACTCAGAGGGTATTATAGTGATAAAAGTCTCTAATAAGATATAAAATCTCTTATCAATAAAGATATAGATTATTTCTTAGTTTGTCCCATGGAATCTATCTGAAGGCAGATTTCAGGTCAGTAAAGTCAAATACAGAAAGTCATTTTCAAACCAACAAACCTGTGATAGTGACTAAACATGTCAGGGAGCGTTGGTCAATATTATTAATATGTATGAAAAGAGACTCCAAAAAAGGAGGCTCACCAGTTGGTATTGACCTTCAGGATTTCAGAAGTTATGGTATATGATCCTGGTTAATCAGAGTCTTCCTTCCAGACTGGGCTGCCAAATCCCATTCTGGCAGATTACATATTTAAATCCAGAGAAGACTGATTCTCAAATAATTAATCCATAGGTTTCACAATCAGTTCAGAGAAGTGAAACTCCCATGTGTCAGCAGTGATGCCTCAACAGCACGGATTGTTACTGGGCAAAGTTTTGTGAGACATATTACTCAGAAGCAGTGGCACTTCTGAGGCTGCTCTTGCCAAGCAGCTCCTATTCTAACCCACAATGAAGATGTCCTGCCAGGCTCAGTCATCACAACAAGCCATTATGGATATAAGTACTCTAAAAAAGCCACAGGATCAGGGTGGCTTCTTCAAGAAAATAAGCCACTCTGCTGAAACTGTGACAGGTTCAGACATCAAGTTCAGTTGCTTTCCCACTGTGTCAAATCAGGCCTTTGTATGCCTATCCAATCCAAGGCCTTCCCACTGTTGAACAAACAGAATATACTGTACAAAGAAATGAAGGTGGAAATTTGAGGTGCTGCCTAATACCCAGTGTCCCTCCATATTCCATATTCTCTGTGTTTGGATAGGGTAGGTAGGGCAAGCTATGAAACAGTGACATTCACAGGCTAGTACAAGCCACTTAGGGAAAAAGCAGACTTTCTAGGAAGACTGGACTGTGCATTTTCTCAATGTAAAAAATGCAGGTAGGGAACAGAAACATTAAAGTTCCAATTAGACCACCTAAAGGGAAGTAATGCTTCCAGTGGGAGTCAGACTCATGGGGAGTTCAAACCTTGCAAAACTTCTTAAAGTTTTATACATGTTAAACTTTAAACTCAGATGATCTGATAAAGACTTTAAGGAGTCCTTGTAAAGCTTATAAAATATGCAGTAATCTCTTCAGAATCTGTAAAGCCTGCAGGCTTCCTAAATCCTTGAACTGGGGCATTACCGTTAAGAACTTTAACATGCAGCTCTAATCAGAAAAGTTATTATATAAAAATAGCATGGTGCAGTAAAATGCTTACATTCTTTCAGTGATTTCCAAAGTAGATGAATGCAGTTTACAGAGTACATTGAAATAAAACTGACCTTTCTGTCCACTTTCCTGTAAATGTTAAATTGAATTTATACGGAGTGACTTTCATTCTTAACTTTTTAAAGGTTGTCATAATTTCACTTCAACAGTAATAAGACAAACATGGCTAGTCAAGAAGCACCTCGTCCCTTCCTCCAGAGTCCTACTAGATACTCAACCAGTTCCTGTTTTGTGTATAGCTGAAGTAGAGGACGCAGACTCATAATTCTAGATGCTTCATTCACACACCACTAAGCATATTATCAGCTACACAGGAGGGGTAGTTGTTCAGCCACTTGCTTTTGAGAAAGCAAATATTGCTTGCTGTCACCCCACCCATTGACATGTTAATTGTCAAGTCTCTAATGAATTGCAGAAATTCAGTGGCACATTCTGTTGATGTGATGCTAAAATGAAGTTCTTCTCTAAGGTTAGAGTCAACCTTCAACAAAAGTACTCTCCAGACTGGCAATAATAAATCCCTGGATTAAAGGACAATAAGCTCAGAAGTACTAACTATGCAAAAGATCTAAGCTATTTGCACTTTAGAAATAGCTTTAGTGCCTTGATTTGTGGGTACAAGGGCTTCTTATAGAGCAGGGATGCAAAACATCAGGCCCAGGAGCAAATCTAGGCTGCCAACGTTCCTGGTCTAGACTTCCAGGGTTGCCTATAAAGCCCAGCCCTTTCTCCCTATCATTTGGAGATTTTTCAACTTTTTGTGCATTGCTTCCCCTGTTCTAAAAGGTTGAAATACTGCTCCTAAGGTTTGAAAAGAGTTTTTTAATGCTTTACTCACTGGGGAAGAACACACTTCTGAAAAAGATGCACAGAAATTTGCATTCTCTCTGTTTGAAATATATGCTCTTCCTATTTGAATGAGTCCAAAGGAGTTTGAAAATGAAAGTGGAAGCAAAGAGAAATAAGTGTGAAACTGCATTTTAGAGAATTATGGTGAATTCAAAATTCACTGGTTCTTTTATCATTAGTTATGTTTGAAAGAGCTGGAAGCTGAAGCAGTATCTCTAGTGTGCAATTTACACATTCTAAGTTATAAAGAATCATCAGCTGAAAATCTAAGGTGGCTCTTAATTTGTTACACTGTATTTTAGTATTAAATCACATTCTATCACACCTTTTTTCCTTTGAGGAAAGTTGTTTACAGTTTTCAACTCCATTTTATCCTCACAAAAACAACCCTGTGAAGTCAGTTTGGCAGAGCCCCTGTGACTGATCACGCAGACAGTTTCATGACTGCATGGGGACTATGAGGGGCGTTCAATGTATTCTTGGTATCAGCATGAAGAAAAAGGAATAATAAATTGAAATAATTTTTATTTTTCAATGTAATCCCCCATAACTTCAATACGCTTATTACATCTAGAAATTAACTTTTCAATTCCCTGTAAAAAAATACCCTTCCTCCTTGTCTAAAAAATGTGCGTTAATTGCAGCCTTGAGCTCTTCATCGTCGGAAAATTGCTTTCCATGAAGATCTTTGTTTAAATTTGGGAATAGGTAGTAGTCACTGGGGGCCAGGTCCAGGCTATAGGGTGGGTGGCTTATTTCTTCGAAACCACAGTCTCGCACAGCAGCCTTTGAAACACGTGCTGTGTGGACGGGCACCTGTGGTCAGTTTTCCCTCCCTTTTTTCTTTAATTACTTCTCTTAAATTATGCAGAGTGGTTGCGTAAGATGCTGCGTTTGTGGTTTCACCTTTTTCATGTACTCAATCAATAAAATTCCCTTTGAGTCCCAAAACACTGTGACCATGATTTTTCCGGCTGATGGAGTGACTTTGAATTTCTTCGGAACATCTTTTTTATGCCACTGCATGGACTCCTGCTTACTTTCAAGGTCATAGTGACCCAAGTTTCATCTCCAGTAACAATCCATCGAAAATACTCGATGGATCTTCACCACAGAGCTCTAAAAACTCCCTACAGCACTCGACTCGCACTTGTTTCTGAGGCGCCATGAGCATTTGTGGCACCCATCTTGCACAGACCTTTGAAACGTTAAAATGGTCATGAAAAATAGTAAATATGGTACCAACAGATAGGTTTGTCATCTCTGCTAACATTTTGATTTTTATTCAGGCATCTTCCAATACAAGTTTCTCAATTTTTTTCACATTTTCTTTCGTAGTGGCAGTAACCGGTCCGCCCGAGCGAGGGTCGTCTTCAATGCTTTCTCTGCCCCTTTTAAATTCACTTGACCACTTCTGAACAGTAGATAATGAAGGTCCTGGTAAACAGCCACCATCTCTTCGTGAATGTTTTTTTTTACTTTTTCCTTGTTTTGTAAGGAACTTAATCACAGCGTGGTGTTCGATTTTCTTCAACATTGTCACATCAGTCGTTATGGTTGTCTTTCGCTGAGGATTACTAGGGAACTAATGATCACACTTATTTGAAATTTTGCATGTATACCCTCAGATAGTGTCTTTAGCTAATGAAATAATTAAATTACCCACATCAAATCAACCTGATACCGAGAATACACTGAACACCCCTCATAGAACCTGGATCTCCTGATCCCCAGCCCAGCAGTCTAACCACTATACCACACTAGCTCTCCTACATTTAAAGATTCCTTGTGTCCTGGTGGCCTCAGTACTGTATCAGTATTTTCATCTCATGCTATTTAAAGTCATACTTCAATCACTGAGTGGCTACAATCATTTTAATAGATCAGATTATAACAAATTATTTTAAGTGTGAGACCTCAGCAAGGTGAAAATATTTACACATCCTTACCTGACTCTGAATATTTATACTCATCTTTTAATGTTTCAGGAGAAAAAAACCTCCTTAGAATTGTGCGAAGACATCTTTGATCCCAGGCATCTGTAACTCTCCCTCCATATGTAATTTCCCCTGCAATGTCAATTTTACAGATTATGAGTTCACCTTTCATCTTTAGCATAATATATATAAGCTCTTATCCTTTCAGGCATATGTGCAAATATATATTGTTGAATTGATATTGAATAGAATGTGATTCTTTCCAAAGAGTAGCCTTTTGTGGTGGTGAGGGAGGAAATACTGTAGCATCTTACTATTATTATAAGTCTTTCCCATGTAAATTAATATGAATTATGAAACAACTCAATTACGAAACAAAATTACTTATTGTATCATGCACAAATTTAGCTGGTGTATTTGAACAAGCAGTCAATTTCCTATTTAATACAGGGAAAATGCATATTTTGTGAACCTCGAGTGTGGAAATGCTGGACCTCATAGTAAAATTTCCTGGGAATAATGCCCCATTATTTTATGACATTTGGTTTATTGTGTTTTTCAAATAATATTCCATTCCCTCCACCTCCAAGAAATGGTTTTCCCAGAATGGGATTATAAAATCTATGACAGGACCATATTAACATGTCTCCCTGATGAATAATCCAGTGAAAGGAATACAAGTTAGGCTCTCCTGACTTTTTGTGATAAAATCACCCTTAGTTATAATGAAATAACCTGAATAGGTTTTGTTACCTTCTGAGAGTATACTTTTATTTACTATCATTTAGAAGAAATAAAGCAGAAGTGTTTACATTTTTAGAAACAGATGATATGCACTATTTAATACAAACCAGGAAAAGTATACTGGTTTTATTAATTGACAAAATTTATATACTCTTCCATATACCAGTATGGAGATTTCAGGACAGAGAAGAATTACAACAAAATAATAAAACAATAAAAACAAGAACAGTAAAAGCATATCAATAAAAGGCTTCCTGACCTCAAAGTGTTTGTACTGTTCAAATAGAAAAAAAGATCATACCTAAAATATAATGCAGAGGCATTGATATAAGAAACTGGAAGGAAGAGTATGTTGAAAGAACTAGGAAGGGAAATGAAATGGAAGAGGAAGAAGCTTTCCTTTCAGGTTGAAACTGTAACATGAACCCTATACATATTTTCATTGTACATATTTTCATTGTACTCTTTTTACTTAAGAGTATGGTGAGCAATCATGATTGCAATGGTGACTTTCCATGCCTCTAACTTCCACATGCAAATTATAACATACACACAGAGTTAGGGAGCCATACATCAGAAAAGGGTGCTGTTGCATGCATGTCCTGCTTGCGAGTTCCCAAGGACAGCTGGCTGGACACCATGAGAGCAAATTGCTGGACTATGTGGGGCTTTGGTCTGATCCATCATGACTTTTATCATGCTCTTAAAAAGGTTTCATACAAATCATCTAACTGGAGTCTATCTGCATTCCCATCAGGCAGGGAGACTGACTGCAAGGAGGAGATGTGGGAGTCTGTTTCTAAAATAGTAGTGCCTTCACCCCAGCACCCCTATATAGAGAACCAAAAGAATGTCTGTGGACATTCTTCAGCACATTCAGATGCTGTTCACCATTTTCAAGTAACAATGTTACTTATACAAGATCATTGCTAGCAAAGTAAAACCAGTATTTTTACTGTTTTTTCTTTCCAGAACTCTCTCTAAGGAAGCTCACCAGGTTGCCATACCTCATCTTCTGAAAAATTACCCCAAAGGCTCTTAATTCAGCATGTGTTTCAGATGGGGGCGACTGATTGTTGATGCTGAACTGGGAGTATTTGCTGCTGCAAATTGCCATTTTAAAATTATTTGGAAGTGGTTGGTTGGTTTTATTGTTGTGCTCTTCCTGTCATCATTTCTTAAAGCACCCTAGTCTAGGGCCCACTGGGCCATGCAGCAGGAGAGAAATCTAGAAAATAACTTAATAAATGAATTAGTAAAATATTTTGTCCTGAACAATGTGCAAGGAACCTCTGTGAAGCTGCTGCTGAAAAAAATTAAACAGCTGTAAACAAGTGTTTGATAGATATGGGTGAATGAACAAATTTTTACAACTCATACTGACAGAGTACTTTCAATTGCAATTTGTCCCCTCTGAACAGCTTTCACTTAGCCAGCAGCTTGGAAAACACTTGCACTCAGCTCACAAACTTCGCAGTAATTTTAATCTTCAGCTTGGGAGAACACAGAATAGAATAATAGTACCCCTTTTCCCTTTACGCTGGAGGTATATGTTTTAGACTGTGGCACAGGAAACTAATGCTCAAAAATGAAGTTCCAAACCAGAAAAGTAAGTATGTAAACATGTTAGTCGAAGTCAGTACTTCTTGAAAGACGCAATTCAACCCTTTGGGCAAATTAGAGGACCAAAAATATTAAGGAAAAAAAAAACACTCTGGGAAGTATTCAACATGACAAAATCACTAATGTAAGTTAACACTGTGTTCATATAAACTACTTCTAGTACAGTGCTAAGAACATCAGCTGGCATGCTGAGTTTTCAAAAATAAGGCTTTCTTTTTAAAGGAACTGAAGATGTGGGGGCAGGGGTGGTCAAAGTTACAGAGAGTAAGTTAAGATCCAAATGGTATTAAGCCCAGTAAAAAGTATTTCACAACTATTTTCTGTTGTACAATAAATGTCATGAATGGGCCCATTCCCTCTTTCCTTCTGTTTATGAAACGCAAGACAATCCTTTGAGGTGCAGATCTTTGACTGGAATGGAACCCATTACAGAACAGTATGAATTCTAGATAGACTTCTCTAAAAACTGAGGGAAAAGCATGCTCATGCAAAGAGTTGAATTCAAATCCAAACAGGACATTTTCCCTCTGTCCCTCCCTTTCAGTAAAGCTTCTGATCTGCACCCTCAGTGAGGCTCTTGCCTCTTGTAACCTTCTCTGAGGTTGTGTTCCTGATCTTGGAGAAGCGTTGGTGCAGTTCTTTCTGCACTGGCTGCAAGAAGCAGTGGGAGTAGGTCTGAGTAGTCATCTCCAGCTGAAAAATATCTTATAGACCCTCGTCCACTGTCTAGGGGCCATTGGTTTTTATACGTCGACCTGACAGTTCTCAGTGCTCTTTCCTGACATTTCCTTCACCTCTAGTTTTGTTCCACCTTGTTGATATCTGGCCTTCACTTGCTCTCGACTTCACCTTCAGCTCTGGTCAGGCCATGCCTTGCTGCTATCTAACTCTGGCTTGTGCTGAACTTTGCCTATGTCTCTTATCCTACTGAAGCTCTCTGTTCACATACATCATTCCTGGTCCTGGAGCTCCAGTCATAGACACCTGTCACTTACATCCCAAAACTGACATTTGCTTTCCCTTGACAGATTACCATTTGGCAGCTGTCAGGGAAACCAAAGCAATAAATTAACCTATTTTCCCCTTTTAAATTAATGTTCTTGGATGGTACTCCATGAAAGTAGTCATTTCCAAAGACATTGCTAAAGCAAGGCTTTTTATTCTGGAGCCTGGTAAGGGCAGAGATGCACACTTGTGAGAAACCATTTAAAAATATAATTTGCTCAATTTTGTGACCAAGCTTTTTTTAAAATGTAAATTGCTGCCATTAACAAAATAATCTTCATACTGGTTCAGCTCAGTACAAATCAATTCAACGTGAGTGAACGTGGGAATTAAGTCAAGGATTTTCATCCTTCCAAACAGAATTCTCATACATCCCTAGGAATGAGCTACTCAGGCTGAAGTCCATTCTTAGGCTCTGCTTACCAGACAACACAGAATAAGCACAGCTACTTTCAGAACAGGGTTTGTTATTATATTCCATGAAAAAAACCCTAATGTTGAAATGACTCCATGGCACATTTTCTTTTGCAAGGCCTGCACTAAAAGATAGAAGAGGGCCCACCTGGCTGTCCTGCAAGAACTGAAAAATACCCTTTCCTGCAAAACTATAGATACACACATACATCCCAACAGCCCCCTCTAGGTCTTAATAAATGGAACTGCTGTTACCGTTAGCTTCACAAGCTCCTATTCTGCATTGCTCTAAAACAACTAACACACCAGAAGATTGGATAACAACACTGGACTACACTGCAGAGTTGTTATATGCTAATGTGACAACCTCCAATAAATATAATGAGACTTATGATAATAGCAGCACTCAGCTATTTTTATGGAACTAGTATGACCCACTCTCTCAGCTACAGCCATGACTCTTGTAGAGAGGATATAACAATGATTAAAGTTATTTGCACACTGAGTAACTTTTTAAAATATGTAAACTCAGGGGAAAAATTAAGATCTATATTAGAAATGGCAGTGTCTTTACTCCTACCTTTCCTTTGTGGGTAGATACACTACTGCCCAATTGGAATTACAATATGATCCCAAATTTCTAAATTTATTTTCTGATGTAGCAATTATTTCTCCCCCCCCCCAAAAAAGACCCCCAAAAGACTTCACAATTAACAAAGAACTTCATTTTCTAAAGAGTGGGTGTATCAAATGTTGCTATGAATTTATTCAGAGGCTAAAACCCCTGAAAAGACTATTTTTGTATACAAAACAAATGGAGAGAATATTTGCTGTGTGTTTTGCCGCATACCTTGGTTTCTATAAGTGCTGGAGACTTATTTTTCTTTTTTTCAAATGAAAGCTGTGAATCTAGGGATTATGACTCAACAAGGTGTCTGTGCCCCCACCCTTCCCCCTTCCTGTGGACACTCATGACATGGATAAGCATTAGTGTCACAGTTATTATATTGGCAACATACAAACCTGTTATATATGTAAGGGCATCCCAAGGTACCTTTCCTTCTTGACAATAAAGATTGAGGTTTAATAAAGCACATTCTCTGTCACTATCATTAAATTCGTAACATATATTCCAACCAAGAGGTCCAAATTTTTTCCTCTCCTTGAAGATATGAGACAACAAAGAGATAAGATTAGCTTTTTCAGTGTCCTCAGAGTAACTTTATGATACAATAAAAATAATTTTTTAAAAAATCACAATTATTTGGCACTTTCAGATTCAGAGTAGCTTTCCTACTGAATTCCATTTTGTGGTTAATTGCACTTATTTATATAGTTGCCTTGTTACGTGTATTCATTTTGTCATCCAAAATGCAAACCTGCATCTGAGTAGGAGAAGGGGGTCCTGCTTTTCTAAAGAGTTTGAAAATGCATTTAGTTCTTAATCACTTACCTTTTCAGGCTGTGCCTAGTTTCTTCCTGAGAACTGTGTTATATAGAGGTTCTTTGAGGGGGGCTCAAAGTTAAAGGGGAGGATTTACAGACACTGGTAGTGCATACTCACTGGTTAGGAGACCTGAGAAGGCTATGTAACATAATCTCCATGTCCCTTGGTCATGAAACCAGCCAAACTGATTCTTGGCATCCAGTTTTCATGAGTCTCAGTGAAGATTTGACTATAGAACTCTTGCAAAAGCAGTCTGGATAGACCAGAAATTGTCAAAAGAAAAAAGAAAAGAAGAAAGGAAAAAAAAACCCCACCACAACAGAAGAATCCATGGAAGACTTTGTCTAAATGTGACAAGGGGACATGCAGCTCCTGCAATGTTTATAGGAACTGTGGTGCCTACTCCGTAGGTATTTGCTTATTGCATTATGCAGATGACAGAACACTGAAACTCCATTACATTTTGGCAGATCATTAACTATACATGACTTTTTAAAAATAAGTCCCAATTTTTCAATGAGTCTTAGTCTCAGGTAAGTATGTCAGATTGCATCTTAGCAACACATTCAGGAAACTAGGAACATTAAATTACACTGCAAAATATTTCTCAGCCCTTAAATTGTGCCCAGGGTAAGCTCAGGAATGGGTATTGGGTCATGCACTCCCTTCCTCTCCTAGAACTCTTAGGTATCCCTATTTCCAAAGCATTTTGAACACAATCCAGAAAAAACTGAAGGATACCTGAGTTAGTTGTAGTCCATTCAAAGTTTTAGATTTTTAAAAAAATTTAATTTAAATTTTTGTGAATAAAACTGACTCTCTGAGTTTTTCCGTATTTTCTGGTCTTAATACATATAAAGATCTACAATATTTACTTCAGAAAAAGCCTGACTTCAGAGCTGGCATTAGGTGGGTGTTCTGGAAGGCAGGAAGGAGAGAAATGAGGATCTGCCAGGATTTGATGTCCCAATTCCACAGGGTTCCATTTTATTTCCACTGGGAGAGGTCGTCCAGAGGTTTGGGCTGTGGAGTCATCAGTATGCTGATGACACCCAGCTCTACCTCTCTTTTACATCTAGTCCAGGTGAGGCAGTGGCTGGCTGAGGTATTGGGCTGGATGAAAGGAAATAAATTGACACTTAATCCAGGTAAGATGGAGGTCCTGTTGGTAGGCAGTTAAGCCTTCCAGGCAAGTGATTTTAGCCCTGTCCTAAAGGATAGGGTTTGCAGTGTGGGAGTGCTCTTCAACCCAGAGCTGTCCCTGGAGTCCCAGGTGGCAGCGGTGGCAAGAAGCACTTTCCTCCAGCTTCGGCTGATCCATCAACTGCGTCCTTACCTGGATGAGCACTGCTTTGCAACAGTGACCCAAGCTTTGGGACCTTCTCAGCTAGATTACTGTAATGTGTTCTGCGTGGGGCTGCCATTGAAGATGGTCCAGATACTTCAATTGGTTCAGAATAGAGATGCCAGGATGTTAACGGGGACCAGACAATTTTCACATATAATGCCAGTCCTCTACTGGTTACACTGGCTACCAATTGAAGTTCGGGCACAATTTAAGGTGCTGGTTATGACCTATAAAGCCCTAAATGGCTTGGGTCTGGGATACCTGAAGGACCACCTTCTTCCCTATGTGCCCTCCTTCCCCTTGAGAGCTGAGGTGAAGATCTTGCTCCGGGAGCCCTCCTTGAAGGAGATTAGGAGGGAGAGTACCCAGAGGAGGGCCTTCTCTGAGGTGGTGCCCCATCTATGGAATACGCTCCCCAGAGAGGTTTGCATGGCGCTAACATTGTATTCCTTTCAGCGTCAGGCAACCCCCTTTTTAATTTCCCACTATTTTGATGTTTAATTGATTTTAACTGGGGTTTTAGTATATTAATGGTTGGATGCTGTGGTGTTTGTTTTATTCTACTCATTTATTGTAAACCATCCTGAGATGTTTGTAGGGGACAGGATAGAAAAGCTTTTAATCAATAAATAGATTTACTGTCCCAAGCCTGAGGTTGTCCTCCTCCCATGCCATGGCAAAAGATTTGACCACTATAAGAGGCTGTTTAAATCTTTTGTAGATTGAAAAAATTACAGAGGTGACCTCCATGCTCCTCCTGCCCTCTATAGGATGTTATAATTCCCTGAGTTTGGAGGGTTACAGACAGCCACTTTGGATCATGCCATTAAATTGTTTCTGAATGTCATAAAAAAGGATTAGATTTCCTGCTCCACAGAACATTTGATAATCCTTCTTTAAATTTACTTTAATCAACATAGTATTTTAAAATAGATCCATGTTTGTTGGTTTACAGCAAGTTTCAAATTATAATTAGATCAGCTATTACACTAAACCAATAATTGCCTTGCGGTCAAAGACTACAATTATGCTGCAACACTATCTCACTGGAGGAAGGGCAGGATACACATGTGTGAAATACATATATTTATAAATGAAAACACCACTATTTCAAAATATTGCTACTATCTTCATATTCTTAAATCAGTATGGGATACCTGGATAATTGCATGGAAGAAGCAAATGCCAAAAATGATTTTTCTCCAGATTTTTCCTAAGATATTTTCTTCAAAAAATGAAGATGTCATTTCTGTGAATGCTCGTCTAATGTTTGCCCGTAGACCTTTAGGTGGTTCATTGGTTACCTGAATAGACATATATATACATTTACGTGTTTGCTGGACTGATCTTTATACTAAACTGAATGTTATTTTTCTACACATCCACAGCAATATTCCTACAGTTAATAAGAACATTATTGTTTATGGTGCTGCTATGAAAGAATGGTCACAAAAAAAATTACTATATTTATTTGCCTACACAGCTACAAGATTGGGCTTTGTGTTGTCAAGTTAATGAATGAATTAGTAGCTATTTGTATGCAAATTGTACTTTTGGTTGAAGGAAAACTCTCAGCTTTTAACCAATGTAAGACACTTGATTTCTTACCTCAGGAAGCATATGGCAATGAAAAACTACATTATGAGTTAAAGAAATTTAGAACAGAATGCAACTGGAGAAGAAAAAGAATAATGATATGTAAGCAGAGTAATTATTCTGTGCTTAAAATAAGAATTCATACAATGGAGCAGAACTTTTATAATTTGTATTTCAAAATGACATTTTTAAACACCTAGATCTTGGGTTGATACAAGATTTCACTAGGTAGAAAGAATTCTAGCCGTAAGTAGAATTACTAAGACCAGTAGAATCAGAGAACATAAGAGCTCAAAGGGGCCAATATGGCCATCAGGTTCAAACCCCTGCTTAATGTAGGATTCTATGTTGGCTGTCCAGATGTTTGTCCAGCTGCATCTTGAATGTCTCCAGTTTGGAAGAGACTAGAAGGTTCTTCTCTGCTCACAACTAATCTTGCTTCTTAAAATATGCATAGCAATATATTACCCTAGAGATGTGCGTCGAATCCACCAGGGGTTGGGAACCCACTGGATTCCCTGGGCTTGGTTCCTTGGACTCCAGGTCACTTTATAAAAGCCCAGAGTCAAAACTCCTGCCAAGCATGTTCACTTTTTGCAAGGGACAGCCTAACCCTGTTCTATTGCACAACTGGGACTACTTTAACACTCCTGTGCAGTGCAAGAAGCAGCTCCAAGGACAGAATAAAAAGTTTAAGGAAATTACATAGAAACACAGAACCTGAGCAAGGCAGAAGTGGCCTCCCAGGCCATATAGTCTGACCCTTGGCTCCAGACAGCTCCACTCATTACATGCCTACCATGTGCATGTCCAGCCTATCCTTGAACACCCTCACCAATGGGGCTTCAACCACCTCCCATGGAAGCCCATTCTATACTCTTGGGGTCCTGTCAGGAAGTACTTCCTGGCATCCAAATTGAACCTTGGTTCCCTGAACCTTGCTCCATTGGAAGGTGTCCTGCTCTCCTCTGCAGGTCTCTGCACACCTCCATGTGACACCCCCTTATGTATCTAATGTTATGTATCTATAACATTTCCCCTTGGAGTCTCCTCTTCTGCAGGCTGAAAAGATGCAGTTCCCTCAGTCTTGCCTGATAATGCTTTCCCTGCAATCCAGCCACCATCCTTGTGGCCCTACGCTACACTGATTGTAACCTGGCTATATCCTTCCTGCAATGTGGAGCCCAGAACTGAACATAATACTCCAGTTGCAGGCACACCAGAGTGGTAGTAATACCTCTCTCGATCTAGAAGCCACACTTCTGGCTATGCAACCAAGGGTGGTGTTCACCCTCTTGACTGATGTATCACACTGCTGACTCATGTTTAGCCGGTAGATGACCAGTACCCCAAAATCCCTTTCACAAGTGCTGCTCTTCTGCCACTTCTCCCCTAGCCTGTATTATGACACCCATTCCCATGTCCCAAGTGCAAGACCTTGCACTTATCCGCATTGAACACCACCCTGTTGTCCCCTGCCCACTTCCATAGTCTGTCCAGATCCTTCTGGATCTGGAGTACCTGCTCCTCAGATGTGGCCTCTGCCCCTATTTTAATATCATCTGCAAATCTGATCTGCGAATTACAACTCACAAGTGATCAGGGGTTGAACAGAGCATCATTCTGTGACAAGCTTGCTAGTGTCCTGCTAGGTCAAAGGCCTGGAGGACTGAAGAGAAAGGAGGGTGGCTTAGAGTGACATAAGAACTTAGAGTGCTTACGCACTGCATAGGTAAGTGCAACCTCTTACTGCAAGACATGCAAAAAGTTGAGGCTTCCTTAGCTACGCTTGAGCAACAGGTTTGTTTGAATGATACTTGCAAAACCTGCTCTTTTCCTTATTGTTGAAAAAAGGAGCAGAAGGCCCTGTGCTATCTTCTGCTTAAGGTGAGGTAAGCTGTGAAACTCAGCAGGAGAACAGGATCACAGGCAGTTCAGTGTGGAGGGCAGTTTCAAAAGGAGATATAGCTATCTTCCTCACTAAGAAAGCTGCTGGTGCTTAAACAGGCAGAATCCTATTTCTCAGATTCAGGCTGGAGAACTCCTATTGCTCCTGGGATGGGGAGTGGAGGCTGTGAAGGATCATCATGAGGATTCTGAATCCTTGTAGTCAGAGAGTGAAAACAGGTGGGCCACAGACCATGCAGGTGAAGTGTTTAGTGGTTTCTAAGTTTTTCACCCATGGCATTCGATAGTGGCATGGTGCCATCTGGAGCAGTGAGGGTCTCCATCTTCTGTATCTTTAGTCTTTTTTTAGTAAATAACTGGGGCATAGCTCCCAGACTCTATGACATTTGGCTAATAACCCCTGCACAGATCCTGGAAGCTCTTGTACATGCTGCTCTATGAAAATGGCCATTTCCATGATCCAGGATTATGGTGTGCATATGAGTAACATCCAAACTATTTACTTAAGATGCCATCTACATGACTTTGATCAGGCCATCCCCATCAGCATAGGAAAAAAAGGCTTCATTCTGTAGGCTGTACGCTGCGCAGAGGTCTGGATGATAAATATACTTCACTCATATTTTACAGGAAATATGAAATCTGTATTCATGCAAGCATTCAGAGTCTTGGTAGTGTAGTGGCAACCCTAAGGTTGCATCTTTTTGAAGTATGAATAGAATGAGGGATATGCACTTGTCATTGGAATGTAGAACATGTGAATTTGTACCAGTAAAAGTATACGCTTAAGGAATCAATACTTTGAAAAAGCTTTAAGCAACTCTAGAACAGATGAAGACAGTGTAAGGTATACAGTTTTAGACTTTGCCAGGTGTTGCTGAATGACCATAAGCAAAAATATCCATACTTTTACTAAAATAGTTAAGAATATATTCTATGATTTATGGCTAGTGAAACTGGTCATTTGGAAAAACGCCTGGTTAAACAAATTCTGTGTCAACATGCACTTGACTTTATTTACACGGCTGTGGCCATAATAGTTTGAGTGAGACTCTTTCACCTTACCAGTACTGCCAGCTTGTTTCATTAACCAGAAACTCCTGCATTTGTTTGCTAAGAAGATAGCACCATTGTGTTCAGTGGAGTTTTCTCTCCGATAAATGCGCACAGGATTGCGACTCATCTACTAGCATTACCTCAGTAACCCCCACTCAGTGCTCATACTGATGTAAATGATGGAAATTGTAGTAAAATACCTCTGGAGGGCACCAGGTTGGAGAAGACTGCTATATACACATAACTCACTAGGACTTATTTCTATGTAGATATGCATAGGATTACATCATTTGGATAACAAAGGAGAAAAGAATGAATTTAACAATAATGAAATCTAACATGAATATTTATGTGGGGACAGACATTTTTTCCATATACTGTTGAAAATGTTACATTTCCAGGGACAGTTTCAACTCCATTTTCAAACATATGCTTCCTGGAACCCAGGGAGGTTTCAGGGTTAAAAGAAAAAAAGAAAAGAAAAATGTGGCTTAAAAGCTCTTGGGTCACCACTACGCTGAAAGTTGAAAATACTTCAAAATCTTTTAATAAAAAAATGTGCATTGGAACTAAACCAACAGATTCATAATTTGATGAACTGGGTCAGTTCACAAAACTATTGAAACTGGAGACATAGATTCAAAGAGCAAGAAGAAGAGAGCCTAAGGGGAAAAGAAGGTGGGGGAGAAGATGGATCCTCCATGGCAGTGCCCCCTATTGTCTATCTACCCTCATACCCCAATATATTCCATTCCTAGCCTTCTGTCCTACCCTAAATGTGGAACTCCTTTCCTGAATAGCTATGGTGCCATCTCTCTTACTTCAAGCCGCCGTAGCCCTTATTAAACAAAATGAAGGCTAAACATGCAGAACCGCTTTTGCATGAATAGATCCAAATCCCTTGCAACCATCTTCTCTTTCTTCCCCTCCCCATTCCTTCTATCTGTTGTTTCCTCCTCTATCATAATTTAGAATGTAAAAAGGGCTGTCTGCTTTGTGTTATTGGAATGAGTGTCCAACTTCAATAGAAGTACCAGTAGGAGCAGATAGCCGGAAGCTGATCTAACTACTTGCAAGTTTTTTCTTGCAACTATTCTAGGTTTGTCAGGTTGCTTATTTCCCAAGATGAAACAACTTCAGAGGCAGTTAAATGTTCCCTCAATGAACTCAGCAGTGTTCTAGATACTGACAATTAATTACTTTGTATTTTCCATTTAACTGATCATTTCAAAAGCCAGTACCTTGACAGAATTTTGAAGGACAGTAACAGGGAAAGTATTACATGGCATGGAGCTCAAATAGAGTCGAAAGCTTTCATGGATAGAGACATCTGAAAAATACATGTGATAGAATGTTATAGTCACACTTGTGAAATAAATTATATTTCAAAATAAAACGAACCTGTAGGATGCTTCCTAAAGCAAATTTATTTCTAAAATGTTAGGTGCAATATCTGCCAGAGCAATTGAATTATGTATGGAAAATGTAACAATCCCATTAAAGGTAATTTTGGCCCTAAAACACTGAGCCAGCTTTTGTCTCCCATCACTAGGCAATCCTAGGCAAACCATTTTTATCTCAGCCATCCATCTACACTATAGGCACAATAATGATGATCCACTTTAAAGAGTTCTTGTAAGGACAATTGAGCTAATACATACACAGTGTTTTAAAAATGGCAAACATCTATATAAATGCCATGAAATATTATTAAATGTCAATGATAATGAGTATTGAAATGTTGCAAATGAATATACTCTGGTTTGATGAACCATTTTTAATAACCATACTAACGTTCCATCATCACATTTTTAAAAGTTCTGAAATGGCTCTAATTTTTTGAGACACAGCATGACTAGGAAAGAAGAAAAATACGTACTTGGCTCCGTAAATGTTTTTATAAGCTCTTCCATAGGTAACATCCAAGAAACAGCTAGATGACAATTCTGAAGAAACACCCAATTTCCTGTTTTCATTGCATCTTTAATCATTTTTTCTGCAATAGGTCCTTGACCTTGTCCTAATGAAATGGATTGTACTCTGAAAGCCAGAGTATATTTTCTTAGCATTCATATTACGTGTAGTTTAGATACATTATTTAACCACTTTAATTGCTTAACATCTAGAGCACTCTTTATTATTTAGGTCACTAAACAAAAGGAGTGCAGCTTTCAAATACACTGAACATCTATAAAGCAAAAACTCAAAAGCAGGTATGTAGCTTTGGGCTATCAGTGTTAATTAACTGCAATTAATTAACAGTAAATTCAATCCCTACAAAATATACGTTGCCTGTAATTAAAAAAAAAAAAAAACATTAGTAAGATATTTGCTTGTAAGCTGTACCTCCACTGATAGGAACAGCTGTAGACCTTTCAATTTTTTACAGTAGAAACTCCCTCAGGGTAGGGATGTGACTTTTCATTGTCAAATGAACTCCTGTTTAAATACTGCCAACATTTAAGCAGCATGAGTCTGTGACAGACCTTATGTCATTGTCTTTTGAAAACTGGAAGTCACAGTGCCTAAAGTAGAAGGGTACTCATAAGATTAAAGCAATTTATAGGTAATTTCTCAAATTCCCTGAAGCCTTTATGATCCAAGAGCAACATCCCAAAGCCAACAGGCTTCTGTAATTCCCAGGCATGGCAAAAGAAAAAAAATATGCACACTGAGTGCCCTTCAATAATTTTCTTAAAACAGCACTTGGCAAAAGAGGGCTAAATATTCAGCCACTCTTGCACAGCTTAAGAACCAAAAGTAAAGTGTACCCTACTGTATACTTGACAATCTGCCTATTTGGCAGTTCCATGCAGACAACAAAAAAGGAAAGGTTTTATGTTGAATTCCTGTTCTCAGTTTCCTCTGGATGGCTTTATAGATCTTCAGATTAGGTGGAAAGGTAGGGTCCACAAACAGATTCTCCAGTGGGAGGGGCTACTTTGCTAAAAAAGCACAAGTGCTCACAAACTCCTAACTCACAAACTCCATACACTGACTTTCACAGTTTAACTTGTCAATAATCTGCAAGAAGGTCCAGGGAATGACCCAGCAGATTCCCTTCAGAGGCATTTTCTCTGAAAGCTGCTATGGCACCAATTTCCATGAGAGAATGTACTGTAATCCTGATGGAAGGTGCCTTTCCCAGAGACTGATATGCCAGGATAATGTCTTTCCTCATCATCCAGAAATAGTCAAGGCAGAGACCTTCTTCTTCAGGGACTCCTCTTCGAAGGACACAAACTAATCCTAATCCTAACACTAACCCTACTTTTACAGAAATGTACACACACACACACACACACACACACACACACACAAATACTAAGTGTGGTCTGCGGTCTCAGAATTCAAACTTTTGGGAGGGAAAATGGAAATGGAAAATTGCGGGTGGGAGCACTGACTGGAGTGGTGATAATCCTGAGCAGGGAGCATTCGATACAAAAACATTTTGCTTGTCATAACTCTAAAACTGAACATGTTGGCTGTATTATGCAATGTGTGTGTGAAGCAATTATTACAGGACATTTTCTCCACTGCAACCAAAACCCCACCTTTCTCAATTTAAGTAGGTTGGAAAACTGTACCAAATAAGCTAGAATGGAATCATGGCAAAAAAAATTAGTAAATCTCTTTGGTACATTTGATCATGAAGACTACATAACCAAGAAGCTTCCACTGAGCATCTTTTTTATACTTTGCAGGACAGCTGTTCAAAAACCATCATATGAATGTACAATCCCATGGTTTAACTTTGTATTCCTTAGAAAAGAATATTGAATTATTGAATAAAACAAAGATAACAAAGTACCTTTAAGACATACCCAAAAGTCATATGCCATATGGAAATCAGCATCAAATTGTACATAGAATGAAAATATCTAATTTATACCGTTCTGAATATCCTCGCTCTTTTGCAAACCTCTGGAATGCTCCCATGGGATCAGAGCCAGTACTCAAGATGAACACTAGCGGCGTGGAAGGAGACATATCTTGGTAAAGAGTTGCCAGATCAATTGGAGGATTCTCTATGAATTGTTTCCCAAGGTTCTCTATTACAAATTCAGTAAGTGCAGAAACAATCTATAAATAGCAACACAAATTTGTAACTGCAAGGACTTGAGAAATTGAGAAAAATAAACATAATTCTATCTAGCATAGTTATTCTGTTTACCTCCCAACAGCAGTAATGTAATATTGTTGTTTCATCTTTGTGTAAACTGAAAAAAAATCTAGTCTACAAACAAAATCCTCATGTAAATGAAATAAGTTAAACAGGTTAATCATTTTGGAACTATATCCTTGCAATGTAACTGCATTTTAGTTAACCCTATCCATATTAACTTGGAAATGTCATACTAAATGCAGTGGCATTTACTTTGAGGTAATCAAGGCCCCTATAGCCTTTGAGGATCCGATACCTTCATTTACCATGTATGTTACCTAGAAATCCTTGGAGGTAGGTGAAATACGAATGTGATAAAACTATAAGATAATGGTGTTTGTTTCTTTATCCATGAAGCAATGTAAATTTAAGTGAAGCATGCATATATTAAGGCATTTGACGTTCATATTTGCAAATTTTTGTACAGGTCTCAGATGTCATTTGACTTGCATGATTCAGTTTCTCAATGTAAAGTGAAGGGTCAGAAGTCAAGCTGCCTTCCAATTGTAGTCTGGGCCCAATTTAAGTTGTTGATGATAACTTAGTGCATCGGCCTAAGGGTGGTGACGCTGTTTGGGACCGTGCGGGGGCTGGGCTGGCCAGGGACTCTGTGGGTTGGCTTCCTTAATCTGCTGTCGGTGGGGTGGTGAGATTTTATTGTTTTTAATTGTTTTTATCTGGTTTTAATGGATTCACACTTGGCTGCTTCTATGGGGTTGCCTGGGGAGCGCGTGGGCCCCGCCATTGGGGTGGTTATGGGCAATGGGCATTATGGCATTGGGGGTTTAACGGGTCCGCATAGAAGGAGGGACAGACGGTTGACACCGGTCCCCCTTTCTGGTTATTCTCCCAGCCGGAAGGTTCCGGGTATGTTTATCAGCCGCCCCTCGGGCCTGACGGTGCTGTTACTTAAGGCCAGATCAGTCCATAATAAAACATCCCTCATCCACGACTTAATCGTGGATGAGGGGGCCAACCTGGCTTGCATCACAGAGACCTGGGCGGGGGAGGGGGGGATGTATCCCTCTCTCAATTGTGCCCGCCCGGGTTTCTGGTTCAGCATCGGCCACACCCAGGGGGGAGGGGGGGTCACTTTAGTTCATCGAGCCTCTCTTTCCCTTGCGGGGCTTCCTGTCCTCTTGAGAACAGGTCTAGAGTGCCTCTACTTGGCGCTGGGCGACCAAGACAGATTGGGAATTCTGTTGGTGTACCGTGCACCCTTCTGCCCAACAGACTCCCTGTCTGAGCTGACGGAGATTGTCTCGAACCTGGTGTTGAAGACTCCCAGGATGCTGGTCCTGGGGGACTTCAATCTCCATGCCAAGACTGATCTGACCGAGGCGGCTCAGGACTTCATGGGCTCCATGACGGCCATGGGGCTGTCTCAACATGTCATTGGCCCGACTCATGAACATGGACACACGCTGGACCTGGTTTTCTCAACGGGACAGGAAGAGGGTGATCGGAGGGTGAGGAATTTGGGTTTGACTCCCCTGTAATGGTCAGACCACTTCCTCGTGAGGTTTGAGCTTGATGGCGGCCTTTCCCTCTGTAAGGGTGTGGACCCTATTGTGTGGGTCCGCCCTCAGAGCCGGATGGATCCGGATGGATTCCTGAAAGCTCTGGGGGAGTTTCTGGTTGATAAAGCTGGAGCTCCTGTTGACACTCAGGTCAAACTGTGGAATGGGGAAATGACCAGAGCTATTGACACGATCACTCCTAAGCATCCTCTCCTGCCAGGCAGAGCCCGTTCATCCCCTTGGTACACACCTGAATTACGGGCGATGAAGCGGGTTGGGAGACGACTAGAGCATAGGTGGAGAAAATCTCAGGATGAATCTGACCAAACACACTTAAGAGCCCATTATTGGGCCTATGCTATGGCAGTGAGGGCAACAAAGAAGGAATTCTTCTCCACTTCCATTGCCTCCTCACAGTGCCATCCAGTGGAACTTTTTCGGTGGTACAGGGGCTGGTACAGCCAGGCCCCAAGAAAGATCCTGTACCACCCTCGATAACCCGCTGTGACGACTTTGCCCGGCACTTCAAGGAGAAAGTCGCTCAGATTCGTCACGAGCTGGACTCCACTAGTGACTCAGATTCCTTAGGGGAGGTGCCAATGTTACCTTCTGGTCACACATAGTTGGATGAGTTGCAGTTATTGCGGCCTGATGACATGGACAAGGTGCTTGGACAAGTATGTACCACCACCTGTGTATTGGACCCCTGCCCATCGTGGCTACTATCCAAAGCCAAACACGGGATTGGTTCCTGGATCCAGGAGGTCATCAACGCCTCTTTGAAGGACGGCCGGGTGCCTGCCCCTCTAAAGGAGGCGGTGGTCAGGCCGGACCTAAAGAAGGCGTCCCTAGATCCAGAGATGGCTGCCAATCATAGATCGGTGGCCAACATCCCGTTTTTGGGCAAGGTGCTGGAGTGGGTGGTGGCAGGACAACTCCAAGCTCTCTTGGATGAGACTGATTATCTGGACCCATTTCAGTCCGGCTTCAGACCCGGGTATGGTACTGAATCTGCCTTGGTCGCCCTGTATGATGACCTGTGCAGGGAGAGAGGCAGGGGGAGTGCGTCCCTGTTGGTTCTCCTGGACCTCTCAGCAGCTTTTGATACCATCGACCTATTCTGGATAGGCTAAGGGGGTTGGGAGTAGGAGGCACTGCTTGGCAGTGGTTCCGCTCCTACCTCAACAGTCGATTCCAGAAGGTGGTGCTGGGGGACTTTACCTCTGTGCCATGGCTGTTATGCCATGGAGTTCCGCAGGGGTCTATTCTGTCCCCCTTGCTCTTCAACATCTACATGAAACCGCTGGGAGAGGTCATCCGGAGGTGTGGGCTGCGGAATCATTAGTATGCTGATGATACCCAGCTCTACCTCTCTTTTTCAACCAATCCAGGTGAGGCAGTGGCTGTACTGAACCGGTGCCTGGCCGAGGTAATGGGCTGGATGAGGGCCAATAAACTGAAGCTCAGTCCAGACAAGATGGAGGTCCTGCTTGTAGGTGGTTCGAACTCCTGGGTAGGTGACTAGGATCTTGTCCTGAATTGGGTTGCACTCCCTCTAAAGGACAGGGTCCGCAGCTTGGGAGTGCTCCTTGACCCGGAGCTGACTTTGGAAGCTCAAGTGTTGGCGGTGGCGAGGAGCGCTTTCCATCAGCTTCAGCTGATCCATCAGCTGCGTCCCTACCTGGAGGACGACTGCCTAGCGACAGTGACGCATGCATTGGTTACTTCCCGGTTGGATTTCTGTAACGTGCTCTACGTGGGGCTGCCCTTGAAGACAGTCCGGATACTTCAGATGGTGCAAAATAAAGCAGCCAGGTTGCTGACGAGGACTGGGCATTATTCTCATATAACCCCAGTCCTCTACCAGCTTCACTGGCTTCCCATCAAAGTCCGGGCTCAATTCAAGGTGTTGGTAATTACTTATAAAGCACTTAATGGCTTGGGACCCGGATACCTGAAGGAACGCCTGTGGCCATATTTGCCCTCCCGCCCGAGATCGGCAGCAGGGGCTCTCCTCCGGGAGCCTTCCGTAAGAGATATCAGGAAGCAAAGTACCCAGAGGAGGGCTTTCTCTGCGGTGGCACCCCATCTGTGGAATGCGCTCCCCAGAGAGGTATGCCTGGCGCCATCATTATTTGTTTTTCAGCGCCAGGCCAAGACCTTTTTATTCAAACAGTATTTTAATAATCTTTAATATTTATACTTTTAATTGTGCAGCCAGTGTGTTTCCAAGTTTTAATTGTAATTGTAATTGTATTGTTTTATTTATTTGTTGATGTGAGCCATCCCGAGGCTATGTAGCAAGGGGGATGGCATATAAAAACTTTAAATAAATAAATCAATAAAAACTTATAAAGTCCCAAATGGCTTATTTATTTATTTATGACATTTGTATGCCGTCCAGTTACTAACATCTCTGGATGGCTAACAGCATAATTAAAGGACATGGGTATCTGAATGAGCGTCTCCTTCCATATATTCCTGCCTTCCCCCTAAGGTTGGAGGTCCTTCTTCGGGAGCCCTCTTTGATGGAGCTCAGAAGAGTGGCTACCCAGAAAAGGGACTTCTTTGTGGTGGCGCCCCAGTTCTGAAACATACTTCCTAGGGAGATGCACCTGGGCCTGACACTTTATTCATTTCAGCGCCAGGCCAAGACTTTTCTATTTTCCCAATATTTGAACAGCCGATGTGGTTTTAATACGGATTCTACTTTGTTATTTATTGATGCTGCTTTTTTATTATTGTACTGCTATCCTGAAGCCTAAGGAAAGGACAGGGTAGAAATGCTTTTAATAAATGAATGAATGAATGAATAATGAATAAATTCCTTGTTTAACACCTGCCCAAATCTGAACGCAATTCTACAAAATTACACCACCAGATTTCGTCCCTCTCTGTTTACGGCTGAGGCAGCAGTTGCCATGGTTGTATTATTATAATCCTAGCTTACTTGGCAGCAATGTTTCAGCTATCTATGTTTCAGCAATATATATACTCTGAATTCATTGAGGTAATAATAATCAGAGAAGAATATAGTATTATCTTGTTTATTCTATGGCTACCACAAAGATAATACAACCAATAACTGGTAGTGTTGCATTAGAATGTTCTTCTCTGTCTAGAAACTGTTTTTTCCAGAAATCTGAGTTCTTGATGGGACAATTGGGCTATGCAGCAATATCATCCTATATAGTGCTTTGTCATTAGAAAGCTTACCTTTTCTTCCATAAAACTTTTCACAACAATCAGTTTCTGAAACATGGTTAGCCTAGTATCCCAGGGAATGTTTGATCTGTCATCTTTGTTTTTAGTTCCTTCAGTTTCAGGCTGATAGTCTTCCCACTGTTCTGGATTGACACGAATTTCAAGTTGCCCTAAAAATAATAATACAATAAAATAAAATAGAGCATTATTACTCCAAGCCACTTAATAACTTCCTAGGGAAAAAAACATTATTCAGCACTGGAATAGTTATTCTATCTGTCATATAATGTTACAGAAAATGCAAGGGGTTTGTTCTTAGCATCTCCATAATCATATCAAATATACTGCTATGAATATTGATGTGCAGAAACAAAATGTTAGAAGATTGTGGCAATGCTAAATACTATATTCATCTAAAAATTGGTGACCTTCTGAATACCAAATGCAAGTTACATAAACATACAATGGCCTAAGAAATTAAAATAATTTGGAATATTTCAAAATGAGTATAGTATGATGGAAGGCCGTATAAAATCTTCTCAACTGTAGAAAGCTTGGCAGAAATATACTTATAATCCCTTTTCATATACATTATGTTACCTAATTTAATGAAAATGTGTTTGCACAATATGTCTGTTTGAATCCCTTCAAAACATGGAAGTGTTTCTTCTAAGTCACAGCACATAAACCAGGTATTTTCTTCAAGCCATGGAACGTTAGGTTTCTCAGGCCGCTCCTATTTATAAAGAAAATAAGTAATGTGGGGAAAGATTGTCTAAAGCATATATTCAGTCAATGTATTTGCTTAAAAATGAGTACTACAAAAGAAACACAAAATAGAGGCATAATTAGTTTATTGGCTATTTCATAAAAGGTCCTGATAACAATGGAACAAATGTTTAAATGCAGAGTATAAGAACTTGGGAAGTAACTTTCTTTGAAATTAATGGGAACTTATTTTCAGTGTTCTCTTAGTGTCCTCAAAGTGAGGGATTGGGGAAAGATACTTCATGGGGTGCTGACAGAAAACAAGAAGATGCTGGCTACAGGAATTGGAGGAGGGGGTGGGGGACAAAGCATGTCCACTTACATGGTGATATAAGTGATTAAAAAAAGGGAGTGTGCACCTTGGGGCCAATTACAGACATGGTAGCTCGTGGGATACATGCAGTCAGTGGGAGGTTTTGGTGGGGAAGATGGAAACTGCACTAATGTAGAAACCACCTGATCATCTCTCAGGTAGATCAACGTTAAAAGGGACAAACTGAGGTAACCACACAGGGTTGTTTGCTGTGATATGTCAGTGTTACATCATCTTTACTGACTCCTTGTTGAATATGTATAAAGTGCTTTACAGCTTGGAGCTAGTATATTTAAAGCAGTGCTTTTTCCCATACTCCTGAACCCTGAGATCAACATCAAATATTCTGCTGCAAGTGCTCTTACATCATGAGGTATGCCAGGCAACTACTCAAATGGTCTCTTCACTAATAAATAGCCACTCAGTTATGGAACACCTTCTCCAGAGTGATCAACCTAGTGCCTACGTTATATTTTCAGCACCAAAAATCTATTTTTACGGCTTTTAAATCCTCATATTTCTCCTACTGTGTTGCTTTTTAAGTAGTTTTATCACCAGTGCATTTTCAGATTTTCTTGTGATGCTTGTCATAGTCTTTGCTGTAATTGTTTTCTTATGTTTTGATTATATTTACATTAATTTTACAAATATACAATGCCTGAAGAGCTTTCAGCAAAAGGACAACTAATGTAGAAATAAATAAATGACTGTGATGCCAAAGTTACTGATTTGTTTAAAGTATAATTATGATTTCTATATGATAAAATATTTATAATCCAGACTACTGAAAGGAAGCAGAAAAATCCCATGGTTGCAATACTATGATTCAGAGCACTTTGGAAAAATAATTAACTTTTTTGGTGTTAAGATATATTTCTTAGAAGTTGTGCAAACATCTGAAGGTGCTCTCCACTCGAAGGATCAAAAAACAAACTAATGACATCTTTTAAAAATAAAGATTTACAAAATGTTGCTTCAGTACTGATAAGATCCCAAGTTCAACCTAGTCAACATCTTATGGACTGTGATATTTTTCTATACGCTGTCATGTAAACACTTATTCAGTGTGCTTTCTAGTCACATCCCTTCTCTATCCCTTTTCTTACATGGACTACATCAGCTGGCAGTGATCAGAAGAATTTGCTACAAAAATCTCCATCCATCATTAATACATGTATACCCTTCTGTGCATTTAAAGTAAGTTGTTTGAAGACCAAAACTGGCTGAAAAGTGGAGTCCGCTCTACTGAACTGGCTGTGTCCTTCATTCACGTCCCACTTGTGCAATGTTTTACACAACACAGCTACTCCAGTTTAATTGTTGCACTTCAATTCATGGTATTTCACTGGTTCAATCTCATCTTGTCCCTGACTGGCTTTTGCCAATCTCATTGGCATCCTAATAAGAGCTTGAGATACTAACCCCTTTTCTAGAATCACGAAAGACCCATGTATCTGAGTTCTCACTAATTATAAAAACTTTTTGCCAAATACCTTATCTAAGCCAGCAGTTCCACGAAGGAAGAAATTCCATTCAACATCTGTAAGTTCTTCTTTCTGCCGCATGATCTCAATACACAGCATAAAGCTGAAAATGAGTTTGTGCTGTTCAAAAAGGCCCCGGGAAACATTGGTATAAGTGGCATAGAGTGTCTGACTAAGAAGTATGGCCAACCGCAATTCCAAAACATCATTTTTTTCAGAAGCTTCAATAGTTGTGTTAAACAGCTGAAAGGAGAAAAAATATTTATTGCACGGTCCATCGCTATCACTGGACTAGTTCACACATGCATACAGATTGCCTGATTTTTCAGCACTTTATCACCCAACACTAGTTAATACAATTTATTTTCTGAAGAATCTGAAATGAAAAGCGTTCTGTTTGAGGGAAACTGGGAACAAGTGCCCTAGTTCTGACTTCTCACAACCCCTTTTTTCCTCCAGGTATGGCCAATAGCCAATATTTGCAATGGGAACCTTTTCTGCTTTATGTGTACAATCCCTGCACAATTTACAACCCTGATATTCCAAGCTAAGTAACAACAGGGTCCTACATGAGGGTGGAAGCCTACACGTTCATCCCTGTTGTAGGTCTTCCCCTTGAAACACATGGAAGACCATAGGGCTATTCATAAGGAGGTGGAACAAGGAATGGAGCTCACTAGCTCACCCCCACATGTTGTTGTTGTTAGTCGCGAAGTCGTGTTCGACCCATCAAGACCCCATGGACAACTTTCCTCCAGGCCTTCCTGTCCTCCACCAGCCCCCGGAGTCCACTCAAGCTCACGCCGACTGCTTCAGTGACTCCATCTAGCCACCTCATCCTCTGCCGTCCCCTTCTTCTTTTGCCATCTATTGTTCCCAGCATTAGGCTCTTCTCCAAGGAGTCCTTCCTTCTCATTAGGTGGCCAAAGTATTTGAGTTTCATCTTCACTATCTGGCCTTCCAAAGAGCACTCAGGGTTGACCTCCTCTAGGACTGATCGGTTTGATAGCCTTGCAGTCCAAGGGACTCATAGGAGTCTCCTCCAGCACAATTCAAAGCCCTCAATCCTTTTGCACTCAGCCATTCCTTATGGTCCAGCTTTCACAGCCACATACACACCATCTAATGGTATGGGGATCTGAACATGCCTGCATGACTAACCCACTCGTTGACCCCATGTGTTTTAACCTACATGGCTTTGGACCACAATACCTGACAGAATACCATTCCCATCAACCATCTACCCAGACACTACATTCAATATCTGGGGCCTGCCTCCATATGGAAATCAATATCCATCTCCAGGGGAAGGTGGAAACAAGGAGAAGTTCTTTCCCCTGAGTTATGGAAAGAACTTCTCACTGAGGTCAACCTTACTATTTTTTGGTGTCAGGTAAAGACTGTCCTCTACTGCAGGGCATCTGATTAGTTTACTGGGGCTTGTTAGTTAGCTAAACAGGTTCTAAGATTTTCTTTAAGTTATGGTCTTAAATTTGTAAACCACCCAGAGAGCCTTTGGCATTGGGGTGTGGGGGATAAAAGGGAAATAAATAATAAATAACTCTGTCCAAAAGACAATATTAGGGTTTGTTTGTTTTTTTATACATGTATTTATAGGCCACTTATAACTGCCGAGGCCTTCCTAGGTGGCGTACAATACAAGTTCTTGGCAACAATTCAGTTCCATAATTTCTACTAAAATTTAACTTTTTAGTATGTTGAACACAAATCATATCATTCAGAGAAAACTGAAGCCTTGAGGTTTTGCTTTAATAAGTATTGTGCTCCCTGTCTGAAAGGTCATCTTCAAAAACAATGAAAAGGATAAACGGAAATGTAAGAATTGGATTTTGCAAGGTCACAGTTATTAAGTTATATCTTGGCTAGCAACCAGTAAGGTTTAAGAAGGAACATTGGAAGGGTGAAATCATGCAATAAAAAGTAGAAGTTTATTTAAGAGAGGAATGTTAATTTGTGCAGAGATTAAACTTATCAATTTGGGAGGAATTGAAAGGTGATATATATGTTAGAGGTGATGCTGCAAAATAAAATGATGAACTGCTGCTTGAAGTAAACAAGTTTGTTTCCATGACAAGGTTCATCCAACAATCATTATATGCTCCCTGGCACCTTGTGCTAAATATTTCGTTTTTGATGATTATGTATTTTTGTATTTATTTTCATTTTTATACTATCCAATAACTGAAGCTCACTGAGAGGTTTACAATAGTTCCTCATGAGCTGGTAAACATCCTGCTGAGCATGGCAAAATCTGTATTGACAAGGGAGTGGTCCCATTCAACATTCACTTAGCATGTGAACTTCTGAAACTGCAAAAATACCCAACCTCCTTCTAGTTCTAATCTAATCAAAGCCCTACTGTTCCAGCTACTCAACTGACCAATGAGAACTCTGAGCACTAGAAGACACTGTACTCCAAATCAGACCACGAGTTCATATTCTGCCCTTTGATGCTCTTTCGGGTACTTTAAATGAGCGCTCACAATCTGAATGGACACTATGACCAACATCTGAGGCCTTCCTCCAAGTGCCACCTCCAAGGGAGACTCAGAAGATGACAATAAAGGGAAAGGTCTTCTCCATGGCAGCCCCTGATAATGGGATGATGTCCCCACTGAGGTCCACTGAGGATATTTCTCTGTGCCAAGAGATTTAAAAGATGTCTAAAGAACCTAATGGCTACATGGGGTGCTCATGTCTCACAGGTCTATTTCTTTTACATCTCTGTTCTCTATTAAATACTGTTTTAGCTGCCACATTGTTTTAAATTTAATTGTTTTAAATTTTTAAAATTGTTTTAAGATTCTGATTATGGAAAAATATTTACCACTTTCTCCCCTAGGATGTTTTTGGAATAAGTTTGCCCATGGTCTCTCCTCTGCTCATCCAGAGTGAGAAAAGATCGTGAAGAAAGTATTGCCTTCACTTTGAATTGGCTATATTTACTATCAATGAAGTTTCCTCAGTGCTAAATCTGAGCAGTAATTTGTCATTGTGACATTGTAATTTGGTTTCACAATGGGATTATGTTGTGAGGAAGAAGTCTCAAGGGAAAATAAATAAGATATCACTAAAAGAGGCTGCTTAGAGGAGCAGTGAACTGGGAAAGCTAAAATAAACAAACCCTGATATTGCCTCTCTCCCATCTTCTTTTTCTCCTCCAGTAGACTTAGTTGAGACCTTGGAACCACAGTCCTTTTACTAAAGTTTAATAAAAAGTTTAATAAACTTTAACAAGCCATAAAATAGCAAAAATCAAAACAATGTCCTCTTTGAGATGTGGGAAAAGTTCCTGCTCATGTAAAGAGCTGATTCCAAACCAAAACATCTTTTCCTTCTTTCCCTCTCAGAAAAGAGTCTGACTCCATCCTCAGGGTAGCTCCTGCTATTTGAGGACTAGACAGCAGGAACATCAAAAACCACTTATTTGGTCTGCTTGCTTTGCCTGTCATCTCCTGACAGGGTCAAGGAACCTCAATCTCCTTCCCACCAGTTCTGAAATGTCTCCCTCCTTTTCCAAGGCAGGCTGGTTCTTATATTCTGTCTGGGAATCTTCACTAGGTAACCTTGAAACTGCCAAGTCATCTGGCCACCCTCACTCACAGCTCACACTAACAGGGCCTGACTAATAGGCCAAAACAGGGCCAACAGTAAGGTAACTAATAAAGATTAGCACTTCTTCATGTATTTGTATTTAGATTTATCTATATACATGAATACTACTACAACTTTGCTTCCCTCAGCCATCTTCATATTTTTCCCCCAATTTATATCCTGCCTTTTTCCTACAAAGGGCTCAAGGAAGCTTACATCATTCTCCTCCTCCATCTTATCCCCACAACAACAACCCAGTGAGGTAGGTTGGGCTGAGAGTCTGTGAGTGGCCCGAAGTCACCCAGTTGGCTCCTTGGCTGAGCAGAGACTAGAACCCAGATTGCCTGAGTCCCAGTCCCATGCTCTTAACCACTACACAACACTAGCTCTCCAGTGACTATCCTATCTACCTTCTGCTAGTGTATTTGAAAAACTAGCAGAAGGTAGATAGGATAGTCAATTGCCCTGCAGTCTTGAAGCTGACTCTGGGTAGCAGCTTAGCATCCTGCAAGCCTCCTTACTGTTGAAAACAAATTATGCTGCAATTTGTAGGCTGCTGTGAACCATGAACATCTATTGAAATGATAAAATGACAACAAAACTTATAATAGTTTGAATCCCTGTTGTGCAGTGTAGCTAGCTGGCTACTGAACAATATCACAAGATTGTGCCCAAACTGAGGACATAAAGTTAGAACTCTTTTAAAAGGTCGGTTTGCAAATAGTTCAGATTTATTCACTATAAAGCAAGAAATGAAATTGATTACTTTTTCAAGTAATAAAAATAACCCCCAATTTGGAATAAGGGTCCTTGAAGCACTAAAAAAACCTACAGTGCTTTTCATTCCAAGCCAGTTGGCAAACCATTACCAAAACTGAGTTGTGCTTTAAATGAAATTCATTATATGCCATGTGTGAGTGGGTATTCTTCAAGGAAAAACAAAAGTAACCACTGGCTTTCTAAAGTAGCTCTTTAAATCTAAGACATTGATCAGGTTTATAGCTGTATGGAAGGTTGCTGCCTCGGGACTATATGATTGCTTGCTACTTGGAGAATGCACATTTGAAATTTCAGGGAGGGGGAGAGAGAGAAAGAGAAAATGATCCAAACCTGTTTGAAATACTTTAAGGAAAACTGATACATTGGATCTATCTCTGACAAACTAGCAATCACAAAATACATAACAGATCCTCGAGTGGCAACAGGACGATATTTTTCACGGGCTGCATTTATCTTTTCTTCTGTAGTTTCTGCTTCTACAAGCCTTACTTTAATGGCACCAGATGTAACCTAAAACATGAATTTCACAAAATCAATATGAACGTGAGCACCCAAAACATCTGGAACAAATCTCTTACATACAGAAAGGAAAATTGTTGTACTATTTGGAAATACAGGAATAACAGAATACTTAAACATTTCTTAACACTTTCAAGTGTTCAAAGGCACTTCACATGTATTAGCTTGTTGTAACCCTTACAACAATCTTGCATCTGGCTTGTCACTTGCATTTTATGCCAAAATGTTTCATATTCTAAAATCTATTGTTTTTTATTCTAATTATTTAAAACTGGATGTGTGACTGCTGGTTGTGGATTGTGGTTTTGAGTGACATGCCATCCACATAATACAGCCTATATATTGATTGCCTAAGACCACCTAGTGAGCTGAGGTATAGTGACTGAGGTAAGATTCAGATCAGGAACTTCCTGATTCATAGCTTAGTTTCTTAGTCACTAAGCTACAACAATTATCATAAGGAATTTTTATAATGAATCAATCCAAAGATATAAGCATTTCCAAAGATAGTAACATTCTAAACAATTTGGACCTGGAATACCCAAGACACTCTCTCTACTGGTATGTTCTACAAGATCAGCTAGGAACATTCTCTTAAGTAGACAACCAAATCAGCTCTATATGTAAAAACAGGTACTATTTTCACACTGGATTTTGTGCTCAGAGCTGGGGGCAGAATAATTAGCATAGTCCATGCCCTGAACCTTTGGGATTGGGCAGACCACAGAAATAAGAATCTAAGAAAGAAGACTAAGAAGAAAAAAGAGGAAAGGGGGATGGAATGGAATAGTCTTTAAGAAAAAGAAATAAAGATTGTAGGTTTACAGAGTTCAGACTGTAAGTATCTTCGCTTATGTAGCCAAAAGGACACACACACACACACACAAACTTGAGTGTGAAAAAAGCATTAAGGAGACCCTAGAACAGCCAAATGTGGACTGAGCATATTCACAGAATACTGGCTCCTGGGGAAGGGCGAGTGGGATGGAGTGGTGAACAAGAAGCACTCTATAATGCATCATTGTTATAAGTTCCACTTATCTGATAGGCTAATAGCAAGCTCAGTTATCTGAGTGTCACTCCATTTGCAGTCAAAACTACACCATTTACACACACACGTGGGGGGGTTCAATATACCTGGGGGAAAAGCAGGTTGCTTACCTGTACCTGATTGTTCTTCGAGTGGCCATCTGTGCAGTCACACATATGGGTGCTGCGCTTGCGCAGTGCCTTTGGCCGGAAGATTGCCAGCTAACGGTTTTTGGCGGGAAGCTCCGCTCCCTCTCCCCCCGTGGCCTATAAAGAGCGGAGCGTCCATTTTGTTCAGTCTTTGACGACTGAATGTGCGCCCCCTCATGGAAAAATTTGTAATTAGAGGTAGGGAAAAAGAGGGTCGGTACCAGAAAAAAGGGAAGCTTTGGTACTGATAGATGTGTCCACTCACCAACACCGAGCGGGGCCGGCGGGTGGGTTGTGTGACTGCACAGATGGCCACTCGAAGAACATCAGTTACAGGTAAGCAACCTGCTTTTCTTCGTTGCGGCCTCTGTGCATCACACATATGGGTAGATTAACAAGCTTACCATAAAGGAGGAGGGAAGGTGTCCTCAGTGAAGAACAGACGAAAGAACGGCTCTGCCAAAGGAGCAATCCCGTTGAGCCCGAACAGCGAGACGGTAATGTCTGGCGAAGGTGCAAGGGTTCGCCCAAGTGGCAGCTCGGCATACATCATCAAGTGAGACCCCAGATGCAAAGGCAGTTGAGGTTGCAAAGGCCCTAGTGGAATGGCCTCAAGGGACTGTAGGCAAATTGATCTTAGCTAGTTGATAAGATAAGGTTATAGTGTGGACTATCCATTTGGAAAGTCTCTGTGGCGTGACTGGATCGCCCTGATCTCTAGTGGAATACTGAACGAACAGTCTATCTGAATGTCGAACAGACTCAGTCCTTGATCTGTAAAAGGCTAAGCAAAGCCGAACATCAAGTGAATGCAAAGATCTCTCCAGTGGAGTCGACGGTGAAAGAAAAAAGGCAGGTAACACAATATCTTGCCCCATATGAAAAGGCGTAGTCACTTTGGGCAGAAAAGACGGGTTGAGGCGTAAAACAACCTTCTCCCTGTGAAAGTTCAAATAAGGAGGGTCTATGCGGAGAGCGCAAAGTTCACTGGCCCTTCGGGCTGAAGTGACTGCCACGAGAAACGCTGTCTTCCATGAAACCAGGTGCAAATCCACTGTTGCCAATGGTTCAAAGGGGGCTTTCGTAAGGGCTTGTAGAACGACAGAAAGACTCCAGCTAGGCATTACTGGTCTGATTGATCGGTTAAGATTATATAGTCCCTTAAGAAATCTCTTGACAATAGGTTGAGAAAAGAGAGGTGATCCATCAACTAAGCCACGATAGTAGGCTATCACTGCCGTATATACTTCAATAGACGACAGCTTTAATCCAGAATGGTGCAGTTCTAATAGGAACTGAAGGATTTGATGTATAGATGACATGAATGGAGAGAACGAACGAGACTCGGCAAAGGTGGAAAACTGTTTCCATTTAGCCGCGTATGATTTCCTTGTGGATGGCTTTAAGGCAGAATCGATGATATATTGGATATCGAATTCGACGGGTCGTGTCTTGAATCCAATGGTATGGAATGAACAAAGGAAGAAGAAGAGGAAGCACCAGAGTGATTGGGTTCGACGACTGGATTTGATTCAGTTGAAGTTGTCGTCGGTACCGGGGAGACAATGGTAGTCATCGGATTCACCATGCTGTTAGGTTCAAGGAGAGCAAGTCTGGGTGGCGAAGCATACCATCCTGTTGGGTTATAAGGTATGGAAGTGATGGTAGATGAAGATATTCCCCATGAGAGATGTCAAGTAGTGTCGCAAACCAAACTTGGTGTGGCCACCAAGGGGCAACTAGTATCCCCTATTCTCGGTCCTGCACTATTTTCACTATGACCCGCATCATAAGAGGGATCGGGGGGAAGGCATAAAAAATAATGTTGTTCCATGGGATCATGAAAGTGTCCCCTAAGGATGCGTGTCCGATTCCCGCTCTCGAGCAGTAAGCATTGCACACCCTGTTCTGTTGGGTGGCGAGTAAGTCCATGTCGGGAAACCCCTAGTGCTGCAAAAGATGGTTGCATATGCGAGGATCTAGCTCCCATTCGTGAGAGGTGAACATGTGCCTGCTGAGAAGGTCTGCCTGCACATTGTCCGCACCAGCGAGGTGAACAGCCATCAGCGTGATGTCTCTCGGAATGCACCAGTCCCAAGTTTTCATGGAAAGTCTGGCCAGAGTCGGTGACTTCGTTCCCCCCTGCTTGTTCAGATAGAAGACGGTAGCTACATTGTCCGAAGTTATCTGAACAACCCGATGTTGAAGAATGTCCTCGAAAGAGCGCAGGGCTTTGAATACTGCCAATAGCTCCAGGAAGTTGATATGATTCGTGGATTCTCCATGATTCCACGTGCCTTGGGTATATAGGCCGGAGCATATCGCTCCCCATGCCAGAAGAGATGCGTCGGTAACGAGGGTTATCGAAGGAGGCCGTACCCTGAAGGGGACTCCAACAGTCAGATTGGCTGGTACTGACCACCAAAGTAGAGAATGGAGTACGGAAGATGGGATATGAATCAACTTCGACAGTGGGTCTCTCTGAGGATGGTACACCTTGTTGAAGAGAAGTTGTAGCGGACGGAGCCGAAGCCTGGCATGCGGAACTACAGCAACTGAGGAAGCCATATGCCCCAGGATCCTCTGAATGGACTTCGCTGGGACTGTCCCGTCTTGTCGCATTCCATGGATGTGGCGAGCAAGAGTCTGTTGTCTATCCCAAGGAAGGAAGGCTTTCTCCAATGTCGAATCCAAGCGGGCTCCAATGAAGGTAAGCGTCTGCGTCGGAAGAAGAGAAGATTTCTCGGTATTAATGCGTAGGCCCAGGTCATTCATTAAGGCACAGGTTGTACGGATAGACGCAAGGAGTCCCGCCCTAGACTGGGACACTAGCAGCCAGTCGTCGAGGTACAGGTAGGAAAGCGCAGACAGGGGCCATACATTTGGTGAATACCCTCGGAGCCGTGGCCAGTCCAAAAGGCAAAACTGTAAACTCATAGAGATGGGGTGCAAGAGCAAAACGAAGGAAACGCCTATAACTTGGGTGGATCGAAATGTAGAAATAGGCGTCCTTCAAGTCCAATGAGGTGAACCAATCCTCTTTCCTTAGTGACAGCAAGATGTTTTGAAGGGTGGTCATCTGAAACTTTTTCGATACAATAAATCGATTCAGGCTACGTAAGTCCAAAATCGGACGTAAACTACCATCCCGCTTCGGGACTGTAAAGTATCTGGAATAGAATCCGTGAAGTCCATCAGATGGGAATACTTGACAAATCGCTCCTTTACGAAGAAGCTGATATATTTCATTGAGCAATACCGGTGAACAGGATGTAAACCAGATCGGACTCGATGGAGGAACGATGTCGAATTCTATCCGATAGCCGTGCTGAACGATGGACAATACCCACCGATCAGATGTGATGGACTCCCAAATGGGGAGTCGGCTTCGGAGCCGATCCCCAGATGAGAGGGGGGTGGGTATAGAAGGAATTGGAGGAATGGTTCGCCAGTCCTGTCAACACTGCCTCCTGTCATCGAAACGGCGGCGGCCTTGTTGATAGCCTTGTTGGGGCTGCGGACGGCGGTGCTGCTGTTGCTGCTGCTGACGGTGCTGGGGTTGTTGTCTTGGCTGGTAGGACTGCCTGTAAGATGGGTGATTCCATGACCACTTACGTCTGGTCTGGGTCTGTATCTCCATCCTGCGTGCTGTCATCCGGGATTCGTGCAGCTTTTTTAGTTTGTGGTTGGTGCGGGAGTGGAAAAGCCGGAGCCGTCAAAGGGCATTTCCTCTATACGGCGCTTGGTTTCCTCCAGAAAGTTGCAGTTTCTAAGCCAGGCGTGTCTCCGGAGTGAAACGGCACCAACCAAGGCCCTTGAGTCTGTGTCCACATGGTGCCTGGCCGTGGACAACTGTTGAACAGCGACATGCATTGCCTCCTTGATAAGGACCTTAGCCAGGTCACCCTGGTGGTCCAGGAGGGTCGAGGCGATGTTGTGGAGGCGCTGCATGATGAAGTACTGGTACCTCGCCAACGTCGCCTCATAATTTGAGATCTACAGCCCCAGGCCTGAAGCAGCGTAGACTTGCCTAGCCAGGGAGTCGATCTTTCGGCCCTCCTTGTCTCGTGGTGCCGTATACCCTCTTGCCTCTCTGCCCTGGGAGGACTCTACTACGACCAAGTTCGGCTTGGGGTGGCGGAGGAGGAAGGGGATGTCCTCCTCCCGAACCTGGTACATAGATTCGTACCTCCTGGACGTGGGTTGAGGGTGAGAGGGCAAGTCCCAGGGCTGCGTCATTGCTTGCCGAAGAGTGGTTATGAGTGGCAGGACGATCCATGTCGACTGCTCTCCGCGGATGACGTCGTAGAACTTGTCCGTTGTCGGTCCCGGACGCTGGACGGCGTCAATGTCAAGGGACTGGACAAGTCTGGACATCAGCTCTGCAAAGGAGACGTGGGATTCATCCGGTGATGCAGGACCCTGGGATGTCACGGTGACATCTGCGGAGGTTGAATCGACCTCCGAATCGTCGGAATCAGCACCGTAGTATGGTGGAGCTGATGACAAAGATTCTGCCAGAGAAAAAGAGTGGCTGCTTCCATCCCGAGGGGATTGTGGAGATGCACGTCTCAGGTCCGAGGGACGTGGTCGGTCACGGGATGGTGGAGAGGACCGACCCCTAGGAGCAGGGTAATATCCTACAGAGAGCGGATCACCCCAGGTGTGGTAATAGGGGCAAAGCCATCCCTCCGAACGTCGCTCCACGGAGCGGCTCCTCCGGCTCCCAGGCGGGGACATCCGTACATCCACCTCCATAGTGGCCGCAAGCATGGGTGTAGGTGACCGAGCCCTAGGGGGAGAGTCCTGAATTTCCCCATCAGAAATCGAGCCCCTTTGCAGAGTTGGAAGGGGCCCAGAGGGAAGGTCGGCCATGTGGCATGGGGACCCTTGAGGGGTAACCCGCATAGCCTCCTGAAGAACTGGATTGGGTGGAGTCGGTACCGTGAGCGCCACCAGTACCAAGGGGGCCGTTGAATCTGAATCCCGGTGACAAGGACGCTCCGAGTCCTTCGGCTTTTTGGAAGGCTTGGAGACTTTCTCCTTCCTGGCCTTCTTATGGCCTGCTGACTTCTTGGGTCCGGCATGCTTCCACTTCTCATGTTTCTTTTTGGGGGAAGCAGAGGGAGCCACCGTAGCAGACGTGCCTTCATCCGAAGGGCGTGAAGGTGGAGCCACTGAAGCGGAGCCAGGCTTTGGAGCAGAAAGCAGCGGATTGGACTGCATGAGAGCCCAATCCCAAAGGAGCCTTCGGAGGCGGTTCTCGCGATTCTTACTGGCCTGCTTGGAGAAGGTCAGGCAATGGGCACATTTATCGGTCATATGTCCCTCACCCAAACAGAGGAGGCATAGGTCATGCGGGTCGGTTGGTGACATTTTTGACCCGCACTCCGCGCATTTGCGGAAAGCTGCTCGCTGCACCATCACAGAAAAAGGAAGAAGAGAGAGATAGTGCAGAGGGTAAGTGTATATTTTTGGTTTTTGGTTTTTTGTTTATAGATAGATCAAAAGAAAGTAGAATGATAGAGAAAAAACTACAGGGACTATACGAAGCAGGAATAAGGAGAAAAAAACGGGACTATAGAACTGGAACAATCGAGAAGAAAAGGCTAACAAGTAACGGTCAGAGCATAAGTCAAAAGCGGCACGAGGCACAGTGAACGGCGGTCGCAAAGACTGAACAAAATGGTGGACACTCCGCTCTTTATAGGCCGCGGGGGGAGGGGGAGCGGTGCTTCCTGCCAAAAACCATTAGCTGGCAATCTTCCGGCCAAAGGCACTGCGCAAGCGCAGCACCCATATGTGTAATGCACAGAGGCCACGATGAAGAACCCCAAGTTTTTCAGAAGTATAAAGCATCTTTTTTGAGGAGGAGTTGAAAGAGCCTGAGTGAGGGTAAAAACAGGAGCACATCACACTGCAATCTTTTGTTGTTGGTCCCACTTGTTCACTTATGCAGTATTTAGTCTGAGAACAAATAAACAAAAAAGAATTGACTCTGACTTCCTCTTTTCCATGATCCAGAAGCCATTCTGATTTGTTTATCCTTTGGGACAGTCCCTCCTCCTTAGATCAGTAGGAATTCTCCTTCAAAGAGGAGATATCCATCTTCCAGACATATACTGGAAAAGCAGGAGAACCCCTCTATCCTGATAGTAATCAGAGTGAAAAATAGAATAGTACATTAACCATGGCCAATCTTGCCATAACAGTGGGAAAGTCAATTCTTTATGAAACAGAAATAACTCAGGACAGATTAGTGGGAAGTGCTGGAAGACTCTATCTATCATCCTCACATGTATAGCAGAGCATAATTCATAATGCTGAAGACAAATTGTTCCACTTGGCCTACAGCATTAGGAAGAATGCACAAAACTCAAAATGAGAATGCAAATGTTTAAAAATATTTTCTTTCTATAATATATCACACAGATCTTACTTAAATTCTAATCCTAACAATAGGTCTTAGAAGAGCCCCACCCCCCACCCCACTTTGCAAAAATCACTTTAACGTTAGTGAGGAGTGGACAAATTTGTCTCAAAGATTTCAGTGGGTCTGCTCAAATCACAGTTGATTCCCATATTTTAAATGTCTCGTGCCTTTGATTCTTGAAGTGTGTTGATAAGTTCTTCCTTGTCCAGAATATTCCCTTCTGATGTAAAAAGCATTTTTAGAATTTTATCTTCAATGGCTTTCAGTTGATTCTTATCAGCATTGATTCTCACAATGAGCTGGGTTCTTTGTTCCTCTAGTTCAGGCCTCTCTAGTCGTACAACATCACTAGAATGAAAGTTAAAATTTATAGTTAACAAAGTGAAAGCAAGTGTCATACCTTTGAAGGTTATATTTCATAACTTCGTATTCAGTATGTCAACTAGTACTCTTACCGTCCATGTCCATGCTTCAGGAAAGAGTGTGTGTGCTTATGCATTCAAAGCAGCCATATGCTAGAGAGAGAGAAAGCCTCCATAACATTCATGGGGCTGTTTTAGTTTGCCATCAGCCCAACAGATGAAGCAAAACATACCCTTCAACTTGTTCTCTGCACTAAATTGTAAGATATGTGGACTGAAAATGCAGAGTGTGCATGTGAGTGTGTGAGTGAAGGGGGGGGGTAGTCTAAGTTACCCCATTGGCATAATCAGGCCATTTCCGGGTCAGATTTGAGCTCACAACATTAATTCCTTCTTTTGGGGGTGGGCAGCCCATGTAGATGAATCCAATGGACTTATGAATGCTCTTAGAGATTTTCCAGTGGATAGTGCCGGTGATCCACCTGAATCATTTGGAATGGTGAGGCATGGAGGGCTATTGAGTTGATTGTAACTGCCATCTCTGACACTGCAGAATCTGCACTGCTCTTTGGTATACTGGGGAACAGTGATACACAGGTTGGATGTCAGCTACAATGCAAATGGTGTAAGATTCAAAGCAAAGATGATCAAACACACACTGTTATTATTGTTGATAAAAAAATATTTCTGTACCGCCCAATAGCCAAGACTCTGAGAGGTTCACAATAATTCTCAAAAATAAAAAAATATATATTCTAAAAATGCAAATACAGATGTAGTAAGAGGCAATATAAAATTCCAGTATACACATTTTAAACAATCTAAAATTCCAATATACAAAAACATAAAATGGTTTAAAAATCTAAAACAATTTCAATAAACTTCACCTGATTAAAATAGCCAGGGTAACCCAACATGTACCATTAAATGCCATGAAATGCTTGGAAATAAAGGGTACTTTTAACCTGATGCTGAACAGATGACAAAACTAGCACCAGGCAGGACTCAGTGGGGGTGGGTTTTGTTCTAAAATACTCAGAGAACTTTGGCTGTTGGGTGGTATAGAAATTTAAAAAATGAATAAAACAGTGGAGGAGGGGCACTGAGAAGGCTTTCCTCCTTGTTGCCTCTTTCCAGGCCTGCCTTAGAGTCAGCAGGCTGAGGAAGAACCCAGTTGCAGACTGCAGGATCCAGGCTGATTGAGGTCAAGAGTGGTGTGCCATCAGATATTATGGTCTCAAGTCATGTAGGCTGAAATCAGCCCCTTGAGTTTTGCTTGGAAGTACATAGGCAGGCCAATGCAAGCAGATTAGATCTGGTGTTATATGTTCAGACTTTCTGGTCCCAGTTATACTTTGATTGCTGCCTTTCACACAAGCTGCAGCTTCTGAACAGGCTTCAAGGGCATTCCCACATGGAGTGAATTACAGTAATCTGGAGATTGCTAGGGTACAGTTTACTGAAACTAGATTATTCCTTTCCAGAGAGAGGCATAGCTGGGCCACCAGCCAAAGCTGATATAAGAAACCTCATGCTACTGAGGCCATCTGAGCCTCAAGAGACAAAGATGGATCAAGGAGCACCCCTAGCTATGAATCTGCTCTTTTAAGAGGACTACAAACTAGTTGAACACCCACCAGCTGGTCAGAGGAACCACCCACCAACAACATCTCCGACTTGATTGAACTGAGCTTTAGCTAATTAGCCCTCATTGAGTTTACTGTTGCAGCCAGGTACCAGTTTAGCAAATCAATAGCCTCACCTGATGCGGGTGAAAAGGGGTAGTAGATCTGTGCCTCAGCATATTGATCACAACACTCTCCAGAACTCCTGATGACCCCACTCAGTGGTTTCATGTAGATGTTCACTAACACAGGGGATAGGACCAATCGCCAAGGAACCTGGGGCATGGGACTGAGCAATAATCCCTAAGTACCACGCTCTGGAGCTGGCCATCCAAACAGGAATGGGACCACTGCAATGCAGTATTGCTCACTCCCAGCTCAGACAGGAGCTCCAGAAGGATACCATGGTCAATGATATTGAAAGCTACTGCAAGAACCAGGAGTATCTGCAGGGCTGCAGTACTCCTGTCTCTACAGCATGTAACTGTGCCTATTGTGAAGTGGTGTGACAATCAAATAAGCTATTTTGCTCTCTTTCCTGCATCCTCAAGCAGCTGTTTGGCAGAGCTGTTCTGGGTGGGTGGGCTGATAACACTTTCCATAGCAAATAGGGCTTTGGCTGCCTCAAAGACCTTTTGTAATTTTTACACATGCTACTCTGAGACCAAAACAGCTTGTCTCTACAGCAAACTTGCTGTTGTTAGAAGAGCTTTAGCTGAGGTACCTGATACAACATCTGCTTGATTTTGTGGGATCAGTCTCATTTGCTGTGGCCTGATGATGTGGACAAGGTGCTTTTAGCAATGCAACCAGCCATCTGCCAGCCCAATCCTTGCTCTTCTTAGCTAAAACAAAAGCTAGCTGAAGGGTTATGACTGGGTGGAGCTAGGGAGTAATAAATGTATCTGTGTGAAAGCATATGCCTTAAGGAGGGAGTAGTGCAATTATTCCTGAAAAAACATACTCCTGACCCAACAGTATTTAACTACTGCTGTACTGGTGCAAATGCCCCCTTTCTTAGAAAAGGTATTTGAAAAGGGTTGTGACAGAGTCAAAGCATTCTTGGACATCCTGATGGATAACCTTTCTTGGGAGAGGTACCAGAGGAGTAGAGCCCTGTTATTTATATTATTATTACTATTATTATTATTGCTGCTTTTGATACCATCTGCCATGCTATCCTCCTGGATGAACTCTGAACTATAGTAATACCAGCATCATCACACTTTATCTCACATCATGTTATTTATTTGTAAGCCAAAGGTCATAAATAAAACATATAAAAGTTACAAAATGTGTAGCAGAAATAAAACATTAAGAAAAAAGGGCACAGTGAATATGAACTAAAATACATCTAGAACTTTACACCAAAGATTTGTGTTTACACTTGATTGGGACAGCTGTTAGAGCTTTAGCTCAAATTTTGGGGGCAACTAAGTAAAAAAACATAGCTTGTTAAATCACTTGACCAATCAGTAGGTAACATGAATTTCTTAAAACATAGTCAGTTTCAACCCAGATGAATATTCCCTTCAAATTTTGAATTCCGTTTTCTCTTCAGATTGTATAAATCTTTTGCCTTCTATATATATATCTAAACACATGCATAATCATCACTATAACTATTTTATTACTGTTTAAACATTTGTAAGATGCCTTGATTGAATTTTAGAAAGATGAGGTACAAATGTCAGAAACAGATAAAGTCATTATTCTTTTAAAAGGATATATTTGAGTTCATTGGATATATTTTAATATATATATTTAATTTAAAAGCTTGTCTGAACAACTGCTGAAATCATAAGATTTCTGATCAAGCTTGTTTAGCCTACATACTTTAGATGTCTATTCCAATTCACATTCAGCTGAATAAAGTTAGAATTGCTCATGGAGAAGTATGAACTCTTCCAAGTTACATCTAGTTCATGACACTGAATTAGAATTACAGACCCAGCAGGCATATCTACCAAGCATGTTATGATAACACGTTATATATGCGGTGAACTGACTTAACTAGAGTTCCTCAAAGAAGCAAGTTACTCAGCCCACTTGTACTGAAATGTCTGTTTTCCCCCCTAATGCATGCATGATCCCACAGCTGGAGGTCTCTTGGCAAATTCACTATGTTTCTTTAATGTAAACAATATTATGCATTCAACACCCACTGAAAGCCGGTCACTGATTTGGAAATCCAACCTCCTAGGTAGAACACAGCAAACATCTACAAAATTATTCAGTGTCTTGCATAACTCTTTCCACAAATAACATTTAGGAAACTGTATTTTAACAATGAAGCGAATGTCTCCCAAACATCTAACAGCTGAGCTATGCTACTCTTTCTGAACTAATATTGGAAGCACATTTCACATATATTGCTGAACACAAATCCACCTCGTATTTTTACACTTCCAGATCATGAGGGGCAAGCCCAGAATAGTGACTCATACAGACATGCTATCAAAATTCTAGCCAGGATGCAGAGGCCTTTGCAGAAATAAAGATGGTGCTTGAGGGTGACATTTTGCTTTGCCGGATACCATTGTCCCGCTTAAACTTGCTTATTAAAAGCTTTTACGAGGGGGGACCCAAAAGACACCGGAATCATTCTCTAGTGGGCAAGCCCATCATAGCACATGCTTCCTCTGCTAGATGCCTCTTGCGGGGACCCTTCTGCATCAGCCTGCTGACCGGTGTCATTGAGTCATGGTGCCATGCAGTATTTTTTTTTTTTTTTGTTAAGCGCCTCTCACTTGTCGATTTTTGTGATGGCTGTTTTCAGGTATCACATCGTGAGAGGCACTTAACAAAATGGCTGTTTTCAGCCATCATAAAATCGACAAACAAGCGAGAGGCGCTTAACAAAAAAATTTACTATGTGGCATCACAACTTCACTTGCTGACGCCAGTCGGCAGGCTGATGCAGAAGGATCCCCTCAAGAGGCATCTAGTGACGGAAGCATGTACTATGATGGGCTCGCCCACCAGAGATTGATTCCAGTTTCTTTTGGGTCTCCCCCCGCTCATATCCTGCCCCCCTTGTATATCCTGTCCTTCACTGAAAGTCTCAGGACAGTAATACAGTAAAAGCACAGCATCGAACATCAATTAGCAACAATAAAACCCATCTTTAAAATAACATAAAAGTTTTCAATTAGCAATAATTTCTTTTAAAGGATTTAAAAAGAATTTAAATTAAATCATATTTCATTTAAAATGTTAAATTAAAATAAGAAGTGGCAGGGACCTTGGTACATACCAAGACTGGCCTCAGCAGGCACATTGCTGCCCCATGGAGGCCCCAGGTTTACAAGGCATGGCCCTTCACATACTGTATGCTGAAGACATTTTAAGAAGAAAATCTTGCATATTTTGCAGAAGAATTAAAAACAGCAATACCTTAGCAATTGGTCTTCCAAGCCAGATCTGGTGACAGTGAAATTGATTATTGTTACTTTGATACACACCTGTAGAAGAAACGTAAGAGGAAGGGGTATTACATGTCAAAATAAATCTTATATGAAAACATAATGCAAATTTCATTCAAAATCAGTTGAACTGTATACTCCCCTAAATATATATCCCTACATATTTTTGGTGCAATGACATTTTATAGGCCTGGTATCCATTCCCATATTCTTTTTAATTTTTGGAAAGATACAAAATGTTTGAAAGTAAGAGATTTACTTTACAATCATATGAATTGTTACTGAGCAGTAAGTCTCAGTAAGCTCTGGAAGATTGAAATGTTGTTACCAATGCTTTAAAATGCACCTACTCATATTCTTTAGCTCATTGCCAAACCAACCAAGCTAATGTAATTTGATGGGGCTTGACATTCAAAGAGTACTAACAATGTTCTTACTAGGTTCAGCTGTAGTTATGTTGCTTATTAATTCTGAAAAGTCATGCAGCAACTATGAACTGGAATGGATTTCTGTATCTCACAGCAGGGCTGTGAAACATTAATAAATACTGTCTCAAAGTGTTACTGAATTGTTTAGACATCTTAAGTTATAGTCATATCATATTATACTGACATGATTGCATCAAAAACTTCAGGTTTCTGCCTTTCTCGCCGACATAAGACAACACTTTCTCTTGTTGAGATGTCATGTTATGCATTTCCCTGCCATACTCCAAATCATTACCTACCATTGCTACTAGTAGGGGCAGTAAAATGTACATGCTGGTACCATACAACAATTCTGACACATTACAGAATTCAACATAGGGTGCCATTTTTATCAGCATTCTCATATCCATGCAATATAGAACTGTGATCTGACCTCTAAAATACCCAGAGAAGGTCTTTAAAGTGTTTTGTTACTCTTTGTTTATTAAATGTGTTTATCTTCTTTCTGTCAAAGGGTACTCACTGTTGCTAATTATAATAAAATGAACATCTAAAAGATTTTCAATTAAAATCTAGCATAAAAACAAATGAATTAAAATGTAATTAAAAACACAAAAACAGATGAAATAAATACAGTACACCAGTGAAGAACATCAGAAGAGACATACTGGATCAAACCAAGAGTCCTGTTCACACAGCAGCCAACCAGCTGCCTATAGGAAGCCCACATGCAGGATCTGAGTTGGTATCATTTTACATTAGGCATTCCAAATTTTATTCAGCTTCTCTGCAATCTCCTTATACAACTTTAGTTTGCCTCTAGTTACAACCATTAGTACTCATTAAAACCCATTTCAGCAACTAACCAGCATACATGACGAAGGCCCATCTTGGATGATGGAAGTATAGATGCAAATTTTTATTCTGCTAAGAAGCTCAATTAAGTGGTCCTTGACAAGTTTGCAACCACATTTAGACAATTATGGTTGTCTGCAACATGTGTTGACTACCCATTTGAATATCCAAGCCATGGCAAGCAGGCATTATGGCTTGTCATACTGTGTGAACCTGGTAAGGTAGCTTATGTGAAGGTTAAACAATCCTTGAATAATCTATGGGCTGTTTTGGGTTATGTGAGTGTTGTTAGCCCTCACATAAGCCACCCTCACTGAATTCACACAGTGCAACAAGCCACAGTGACTGCTCACCACAGCTTAAACATTTAAATAAGCCATGATGAACTGCAGTGATTCAGTCAACCCAGTCGCTATCTATGTTATGGGACACCTGGTTGTGAATATGTGATGTGACCCTAGAAATGCTGGGTCGCTTTAGTGGAGACCACTCCATCCAATGCCAAGGAATTTTCTGATATAAAGCAAGCATTTTTGAGGACAAAAATGAAGGGACGTACTCTATGACACTGATTAAATGGGGGCTGAGATCATCCTATGCAACTGGTGCCTTCCACTTGCAGGAGCAGACAGTTTCCCCCTGAGACTAATCCTTGCCCATCTGTATTGTTCCAGAGAACATAATGGAAGCCACTGAGGCTCAAGTCTATGTCACTGTCTATGGCTTCCTACTGTTTTCATTTCTTAGGGACAGTAGAGTGTACAAATGCGTAAAGGTAAAGGTTTCCCCTTGACATGAAGTCCAGTCATGCCTGACTCTAGGGGGCGGTGCTCATCTCCATTTCCTAGCCAAGGGAGCCAGCATTTGTCTGCAGACCGTCTCCGTGGTCATGTGGCCAGCATGTCTAAACACTGAAGCGCACGGAACGCTGTTACCTGCCCACTGAAGTGGTACCTTTTTATCTACTTGTATTTGCATGCTTTCGAACTGCAAGGTTGGCAGAAGCTGGGACAGAGCAATGGGAACTCACCCTGTTGTGCAGATTCGAACCGGCGACCTTTTGATCAACCCGCCCAGCGGCACAGTGGTTTAAACCACTGCGCCACCTGCAGTCCCTATACAAATGCATAAGACCCAGTATACTGGCGTTGTATGTATGACTATGTTGATGTACTGGCATATAACAACTGATGAGCTTGTCACTCTGTTTAATATGCATTGTTTGGCCTTAGCCCTCAAATTGTCCTCGCTTTTCCCCCACTGGTTTTGTTAAAAATATTAGCAGATGCACTAGCAAATTTATACAAAATCTACACAATATCTCATGAATACAACTTTTCCCCACCATACGTGAAATGATTGGAGGGATTTTAATGAAGAAAAAGCAGAAAATGCATACACAAGTGACAGCATAATTTTGGAAAGGTAAACATGCCTCCTTTGAAACTCCTGCAATGCAATCCTAGCCATATTTACTCATAAATAAGCCAAACCTAGTTCATTGGGGCTTACTTCCAGGTGCATAGATCTTTAGCCTTAGTGGAGACTGCCTATTTGGCATACATCATAAGCATATCATTATACCTCAGGTAAGTAGTGTGGATTTGGCATTTTTGTTGTCATGTAGAACCTGAAGTTTTTGTCATAATCTATGTCAGAATCTCCAAGGCGAATGAGTAGTCTTCCACCAGAAACAAATGTTTGTTTCAAAAGAATGGGTTCCAGAGCTGGGTCAAGTGTTTCTTTAAGCTATTAAAAGAGGAAAAGATATACGATGCATTTTACATACTGTGTTTAGCAAAAATACTTCAGTTAAAGTTATAACCACCTGTTGTGTATAATAACAATGTTATTCTCTTGTGAGTCTCCTTTTTCATAAAAGGAAACATGATTTTTTAATTTTTCATTGCATAGCCAGGCCTACAGACAGGATCAAAAGAACTGTGACTAGGAGAAAAATAGTTCCTAAAACTATTCTACAAATACATGTACAAGAGCTTGCCCAGCCCTGTAAGATATAAATTCCATAGTAGTTCTTAGCTGGATTTAGTTTCATATTTCTTCATATGCACTGGTGTAAAGTACTCTTCCATGAATGGAAGACTCCTTTCACATGCAAAAGCCATGGAGTTTAGTGTCTAGTCACTATTTTATTATGAGTCAGAAGACTTGGGTTGTACTCTTCACTCATCAGTGCAGCTCACTGAGTGACTTTAGGTCAGTCTCTGGACCTGTTTAGATGATCAAATAATGCACCATGATTTAGTAAGTCACAGAAGTTTGAAATCTGTGCCAGCAGCCATTCTGAATTTTCATGTCATGACCACAGCTTGACATGTTGTCTGAACCCAAGATAGGTGTTTCAGAGTCACATGAGCTTTATTTAATCTGCAATGGGCTACAGTAATGGTGCAAGCTCGGCCACTGACTCTCAGCCTAAACCACCTCATAGCAGGGAAGTATGGGTGGTTTGGGTCTTAGCAGCAGCAGTTGGGCCAGGGTCCAGCAGAAGGTGGCAGTGGCTGCAGGAGGCATTGTTGGATTTAGTGAGGAAATTTAGTTTTAGCAGATATATTGCAGCTTAGAACTATGTCCTAATCTGACTGCAAGTTTGGCCAGCAGAAGGCCCCACAAAGCAACTTGAGGGCTTTGGAGTACCCCATAAAAGTACCAGCTGACCTGTTTCCCTGTTACTGGGCTTTAGCAAGATAGGCAGATGCAAATGTCTCTCCTGGCAACAGTTAATGTAAAGATGCAGGACTTGATGCTGCTGCTTCTCAGTGACCATCACATGAGGCTGAGACTGATTTATATGAGACTGTATGCAGTACATATAGTCACAGAACGTATCTTCAATATCTGGGGAAGCCTTGTCTCCTGGTGGGGCTATGGAAGTGGTATGGCCTCAGCAGGGACCAGAACACAGGTAGCAGGAGACAATACAGGGGCACCAGAACCAGGGTCTTGCCTCAAGTTCAATGGGACCAGAGTCAAAGAAGGCAAGACAAAGTCCCAACTCTAATAGCAAGGTTCAAGTCATAGTCACAGAACAGGCCAAGGTCAGGTTAGGCAAGATGCAGGAGCTGAACCACAGTTTACAGGAAGCCCTGTGTTGCTGAGCTGGCATGGCATGAATTGACCCATAGGTAGCAGAGAAATCTCTGTTTCTGAGGTGAAACGGTGAGACAGCACACACACAGTAAACCAGGATCTGGATCAAACAAGATGCAGGTACTAGAGCCAACAAGAGGACCTGTGATGCTGAGACAGCATCTTAAATAGAGCCTGCTCTTAAATAGATCCAAGACTCCCAGTTGGTGATCATCAGGAAGCTGAGAGCTCCAGCAGGCCTGGGACTGATTCTGCAAATACTGAGGTGGGCTTCTGGTTCTCACCATGAGATGACACCCTTGAGATCATGCCAAAGAGTTGTTGTGAGGATAAAATGGAGGAGGAGGAGGATCACATATACCACCATGGACTCATTGGAGGATGTGTAGGATATAAATGTAACAAATAAAAAAAGAAATACATAAATGGGTAATAGTGGATCTAAACCTGTGTGCTTTAGGATAGCAGTGAGTAAATTTAAAGATAACTAACACTGTTCAATTGTTTAGATAACAAACCAACGCAATAAACAGCAGAATTTTTTCCTGATCTCAAAAAAATTATGGATGCTTGTTATAGATGTTTGGTAAGCACTACTTGTTTAAAGTACAGAGAAGCACTAGTTAATGTCCATCAATGCTGAGCCAGAGACAGCTGTCCAGATTTAACTGAGAGTTATGCCAGGGACTCAGAGCTGGAAGACGAAGCTGAGGCAGAGTTGAGGTACTCTGCTGCCTGGAGCAGCTGCACACAGAGCTGAGGATCCTCATTTCTAGCCATGGAGTGTCCTGAAAACTACTAAGTAATCAACCAGAATATATGTTAACAAACTCTGCCATAACCTTGATACAGAACATTGTTAAGTGTCCGAACTGCACAACTCATAGTGCACCTCAGCTATGAGCTGATGGTGTAATCTTTAGAAAGCCATTACAGCCCCTGTCCCGCTGCTCTTACAACATGGGGGCAATAATACTGCCTACCATATAAAGTTGTGGGAAGATTTATTGAAAACAATGCATGTGAATTGCTATGAATATTCAAACAGGATATACATAAATACCAGTTATGATTATGATGTCAACAACTAACCATATCATAAAATCTTCAGATGTTATCTGCATGGTGAGACAGGAGTCTCAGTAGGCACACTAGTGCCCTTTGCAGAGTTATTACACAACTGCTTCACTGAAAGGCCACATTTCACAGCAAAAGTACATAATGCGTAACACAAAATAAAAAATCTAAAGTGTACACTTGTATTTTATAAACCACTTTATACAATGAATACACACACAAAGAAATTAGGTATTTACTTTATGTAATGCATGATAACTTTCAAAGTAATACCTAATCCATACAAGCCTTACAAGTAGACTTTAAAAAGGAGTCTGATAATTCAAATTCCTGGAAGCTGACATTTTTGGCTGCAGTCCTTCACATGGCAGGATATTTCAGATTTCTACTTGCCTGCATCAAATTTCTAGGCACTTGGATGAAAGCTAATTAGGATATTGCCAGCACCGTTGTCATATTTCAGTTTCTGATGGGTGCCGTGATGAGGTCTTCCTCTTGTCTCTATCTCATTATCGTTAATCACCTCTTTCGTCTAATGCCTTATTTCATAAAGATTTGCCCCAGCCCCCTTTTCAATCCTCTATTCTCAATTTTCTGCCCCTTTTCTTCCCGAAGCTTCAATTTTCCCAATCATGAGCTTTCTAGTTACTGTAACTTCTTGCTTTCTGTATCTTCTCTTTATTCCATTAAAGTCATTATTCAGATCACATCTGTTTGACATATTGGTCAGTCTGACCTTTTTTCTCTGGCCATAACTTGGTCTCTCTTTAGCCATTTCTTTGTCACTTTATATGATAGCTGCTCGAGTGATCAATCTTGATTATCTTCTGCCCTCAGCTAGTCTCTTCAACATATCTTATTTATTTCTTTATTTAAAACTTTTGTATATTGTCCACTACCAAATGGTCTCAGGATGGTCTTACAATGAAACAAAGTGGAGTGCAGCATCCATCCTATACAATAAAAACTCATTTAAAATCTCAATCTAAATCTAAAAATACTGGAAAATAAAATGTGTTTGGCCTGGCGCCAAAAAGAATAAAGTGTCAGCACCAGGCAAACTTCTCTGGGGATCCTATTCCATAACTGGGGCGCCACCACAGAGAAAGCCCTTCTCTGGGTAGCCACCCTCCTATTCATTAATCATGGAGGATTCCCAGGGAAGGACTTCTGCCCCAGATGTTAAGGGGCAGGCAGGCACATAGGGAAGGAGACAGTCCTTCAGATATCCAGGTCCTAAGTCATTTAGGGTTTTATAAGTCATCACCAGCCCCTTAAATTGGGCCTGGACTTCAATTGGTAGCCAGTGTAGATGGTAAAGGACCAGCATTATATGTGCATATCTGCCGGTCTCTCTTAACATCCTTGCTGCTCTGTTCTGGACCAAATGAAGTATCCGGACCATCTTGAAGGGCAGCCTCATGCACAGCATGTTGCAACAGTCCAATCTGGAAGTTACCAGAGCATGGGTCACCCTGTTATCTTTCTTTAAACACTCCATTACCCTTTCTCTATACATTTCTGCACATCAGTTCTGTTCTTCCTTCCTCCATTCCTCTACCCATGCCTTCAGAAATACACCAGCCACCCACAGGCTGCATGCCTCTCTTACTTCAGCTGACAGCATGAAAGTCAAAAGTGCCACATGCTAATTACAGCTCAGAGGCCAACTCTTAAAGGTCTAGAGGACAATGTAATCTCTCAGCTAGCCCACAATGTACAGCTCAGGGTAGCTTTTATATGAAGAAGTTTGGAATCTCAATGACTTGAATGAGATAAAGCTTATTTAGAGTTCCTTTATATACTGTTTCTAAAACCTCTTCCTAGCTTATGTCCCTGTAGCGAGGGATGGGGCTGGGTTGAGGTGAGAGGTAGTATTAGTCAAATGGACCAAATGGAGGATTTATGCAGAGTGGAGGGAGAAGCCACTGAAGACATAAACAAAATGGAAAGTAAAGATGAGATAGAAAACAGATCCTACAAACTGTAACGCACGCACGTAAAAGGAGAGATCAACCTCCTACTGCCCTTAGCCAACCATTTACAGGCTACATTTTTTCAATGGTTGACAGGCTCCTGGGCTCCTAGATATTTGTATCTCTGCTTAAACTTGAAAGGTAGTTCCCTCATGGAGGACATTCATTGAAAACAAAAATAAAGACCCAACAAAATAATAATTTCAGCAGTATGAGTTCTAGCTTTAGTCAATTTTAGTTATTTTTAATCATATCATAAAATGTGCATCTGATTAATCTATGGAGCCAAAAACCAGGCAAGACTAAGCTACAGACCTCTTCATGGATTTGCTGTTATAGTGATGACACAGAAGGGCTTTCTCTCTCTTTACTTCAGATTTGATGCTAAAAATACATAAAGGTGACTTCTCTTCACAATTTGCATCCAAAGCTAGTTTATAGTTTGCATATTAAAATTAAACATGCAGGGCTGTCTTTCAAGCAGTTAGAGTCAAAGGCAGCCAAAAAGACAGTACCCTGTGAAAGTCATTATTATATTTTAAGGCTATACACCCATCCCTGGCAGCAAATTCCATTGAATGCAATGGATCCTACTTATAAGTAGACAGGTATAGGAGGCACTTTAACTGTACGAGAAGAACTATAAACCTGTTAAAGAAAATAGCAAGCATGCACTTTCCCTCAGTCACATGGGTTTCCCATAAACCTATATGAGGGGACAGTGTTTTGTTCTCCTAGAAGACAACAGGACATTACCTGCATTTGTGTAGATCAGGGTGGGCAATCAGAACCTGCAGATTATATCTAACAGCAATAAGTAAAATAGCAATAATTACAAAATAAAGATTTTAACACAAAAAGATCCAAACCTCTTCCAAAAGAACAGGCAAGCCTAGACGAATAGCATTCTCCAGAGTACGCAGGAAACCAGAGTCTGTCAGTTTAATTATCTTCAAACCATTTCTTGTTTCTTTGTTTCTTATCCAGCGGTTTGACTGTGCATTAAAGAAAAAAATAATTAAGAATGATGGTGAATGTCAAATCTTACTCCAGCAATTAATGTTTCTATCAAAATTTTCTCTCTAATTTTCTCTACACTCCTAGGGGTGGTATACAAGCACCAAGTGACAATCGAAATGGTGTTTCACATCTGAGAACTAGAAAAACAGACCTTCCCCAAGGGAGGAAAATGAACATTCTCAAACTGAAAGCACCATCTGCAAAGCAATCTCCCAGAAGTCTCATCCGACAAAGAATAAGCATCAGTGTGATAATCTATAGTAAAGTCATATTGTGATTTTCATGTGATTTCATAATAAGTTGTTGGAAGGACAGGTCTTGTAAACCACTGGGGTATTGGTTCCTTTTAGAAAATCGGCAATAACTCTACTAGGTGATAAGCATTTTGTAGCCTTATATGCCGAGTAAATGCAATTGGTAGGTAAATACCTTCTCCCCCACTCCCAAACCTGTCAGAAGGATACAAACATAGACTTTATTTCCTGACACTTCTGAGTCCTTCCAAGGCAAAATTGGAGTACTTCCTTTACATATAGAGAGAGTAACTCTTTTCCTTTCAGATATGAAGCACTGGACACAAGGAAAGCAACACAATCCCCTCCAATATATGGAATGAATAATTAACTTTGGGGATAAATAAAAGGTCTAGTCTTAGGACCACTTTGTCCTTGTGAATACTATAAGATTCCCTACTGATGGAGACCAATTTAGCTCATTTATCCTACAAGTAATGTGATTCCTATCAAAATGGCCATCTTAAGGGACAGTTCGCTGAGAGGACAGATAGCCAAAAGGTATAAGCATAGACAAGAGAGAACCACATTCAAATGCCAAGCTATGAATTCTAGGAGGGTTCAGAATGCCTGTGAAACCCTTAATCATCATTGGTTTTGATCTGAAGGAGGATTCTATCCCAAGCTACTGCAGAATGGAGCTGTGCCACCCAACTGAGAAAGCTTGTGCCTGATGTGATCAATAGATGCATTAGCATTCACTTGCTACAAGATTTCTCTGCCATCAGGCAGTTCAGGAACATCTACTACATTTGCTTTTGGCAAAGATGTTCTGGCAGGCTAAGGATGCATGTATCTTCCATGCAATCTGGCTCTAGTAAAGAGGAAAAAAAATGGAGGTGGGGGGTAGAGGCTGGAAAGTTGCATCTTGACAAGTCACCAGCAGGTTCAATAGTTTTGCTAGAATTCATAAAGTTTGTATGACTTATAAGAACATGAGTATGAAGTCAGTCACTCTCAAGAGCTTCTGTATTCATTTTTGGAAAAGGAACACCTTATCCAAAAATGTATCATTTTTTAAGGAGATCTGCTGAAGTGAGGAGGCTCTTAGCTGACCTAATCACTAACTCATACTTCAGCTGCCATGCGTGTATGAATATCCCAAACTCTTCTTATCAGTAACTTGGCAATATGGAGATATGTTTTGGACAGGTTCACTAATCTCTGAAAATCTCTGTTGTTGACAGATGCTAGTTTCAAGATTTCCATTCTGAAATGTTTCATCCAATGTAAAGAGGCAGTATTAAAAAAAAAGAATTAGACCCTGGATGGGAATTTAGCAGAAGCTGGGGGAAATTGCACAAGCGGCAGTGTTTTTCCCATGCCAAGGGCCTTCTGGATCAAAGTATATCATTATTATTAATTAAATTTCTATACCACCTGACCACAACATAAAGTATATAGTGTACACAGAATTCTAGTGCCAATTCAAATTGCCTGCAAATGCAATTTGTTGGCAAAGTTTAAAAAGAGAATTCACAAGTAACGTTACCATATATGTAAAGCTATGTTTGGCATAAACTATTTTTTATTACTTGATATCTGGATTACAAAAAGGTGAATGGTAGGTGGCAGAAATTAGAATTGAATATAATCTGACTGCTATGTAATGGTAATGTTTTCCAAAAAATACAGTATTTGTGACATATTGAAATGCTTGCTGTGAATAACAGATTAAAACAAGACAAGGCAAAATATTATTTGAAATCAGCACCTACCTGATCTTGGGGATCAATCATGAGTGGCCAACGTCGTCCCCGTGTAACTAGAATGCCATTCTCAGTGGAAATATAGTCACGTGGTAATCCATCAGTGTTCCACTGTCTAATTTCATATGGATCTCCCAAAATATTTATAAGACTGAATTCAGAACTAATTGGAATATCTAGCTCCTGACATTGTTTGATCCAGCAATCTATTAACTGAGATAAAAGAAAGAAACAAGGAAGGAAGAGGTATTTTTCATTAGTTGACCAGCTCCATTTCTGAAATTATTTGGGCATCAATAAGGCTAAGGTCTAATAATGGAATATGAAAGAATGTTCTGCTCATTTTTAGGGGTTTAGCTTTTTTTTTAAAAAAAGTGAAAAGTTCACTTTTAAAAAAGTGAAAAGTGAACTAGAATTGCAACTGAGATACCAGCTAGTTGGGAGAGTATTACCAGTGGGGTAATATGAATAAAAATGGGAACAGCTGGATTAGAATCAGTTGATGGGGGGGATCCCCCCCCTTTTTCGTAGACTTCCAAATTTAGAATTTAAAAGAAATAATATTCCCATTTACAGATGGGGATTTTTTTCCTTTCTATAAAAATAGCCCCATCTAGCTCTGCCTGAATAAACAAAGAGTAATGTGTTTGGTACATAAAGAAAATAGCTAATTACCCCAATTCATCAGCCTGAAATGCATGCACAAATGGATACTGGGCATGTTTCTGACAGCTGGAAAAATGTGAGAAATTTAATGATATCAATCATCTTCTTGGGGTGGAATAAGTATTCTCCATCTAATTCTTCCATGTCTTCCAACAAACAGATGATTAGCAACATTCCAGGCTATATGGCCTGAGCAGTACACACATAATCCTAGCTCTTGAACCACTCCTTTCAGCCTAGGAACTGTTTATACATCTTCTGTTTACACACCATTCCTCTTGTTGGATCTGGACCACTGTTTGTAGATATATCCTATCAGTGGATAACCAGTTCATTAAGCCTCTCTCGACCACTGACACTGAAGAGAGGCAAATTACTGTGACTGGAGCAGAGCTGTCCCAGTTTTCCAAATGTATTTTATTTGATCATAATATGTGCAAGTGTTTTCCTGAGGAGTGAAATAATCACCAAGAGGGGGTTTACTTACCAGTTGTCTATAATGTGCTGTAAAAGCTCCATAATAGGCTACACATGCTGCAGCTATGAATACATTTCCAGTGATATTTGAAATCTCTGCCTCAAAATTTAAAATACTCTCTTCCCACCGGACCTGTTCATCTCCTAATGCTGCTGTAAGTTTTCCAGCTCGATTAAGACGAGCCTGAGTCAGTGCCATGGTCCTTGCTAAACAAGGACAGATAACAGATAACATTAGTAGGTCATGGTTATTATTTATTTAAAAACAGTCATTTATTGTTTTGTGAATCATTCTTCTGCTTTTCTTAGCTAAAAAAAGATTGCATGACTAGAGTCAAATGAAATAAATCAAACAAAAGGTTTCATAGCACAACTTTTCTTCATGAAGTAATCCTAAGAAAACAAGGCAATGGCAAGCAAATTCGTTGCTGACAACTTTCAACTCAACTCTATACAATGCTCCATTGTCCTTGAGTTTTTGTCTTCACCTCAAGTAGGGGATATGATAGCACTCCAGAGATATTCTGGATAGAAAGAAAATTACTCCACCAGATGCCCCACTCACAGCTGAATCATCCCACCAATTCATTCAGAATTCAGCTTTTTCCTACTTTGTCCCTGGAAGTGTCAACCTGCAAAGCATTTGTGATGCTCCAAGGACAGTACCTTAGATTTTCAGTGACACCTAACTATGTACCATATTGATACAAAAGACTGTATCTATTCTTAAATATTGATGCCTCACTGTTATATAGAGAGCCAGTATGGTAAAGTGGTGAAAAGTGTGGGACTGGGACTCAGGCAATCTGGAGCCAACTGGGTGACTTTGGGCCAGTCTCAGACTCTCAGCCCAACCTACCTCACAGGGTTGTTGTGGGGATAAGATCGAGAGCAGGAAGAGAAGAATGATGTAACCACTTTGAGTTCTTTAAAAGAAAAAAAGGTGTGGTATAAATCTAATAAATAAATAAATGTTTGTGTAAAACTCCCTCAATAAAAAGAAAATTTAAAATACTGGTACTGCTAACAATAATGCCCTGGGTAAATAGATTTGGAGTGCAGGTAGAATAACTGCAGGATGGCTGACTATATACAAGTGAGCAATTTCAGACTTACAAACCTCTTGGTTATATAAACAAGTCTAAATTCTTAAGGTACTTGTACATCTGAAAAGTCTAGAAGTCTAATTGCTGATCATACCATTAGGTATCTTTGCCAACTAAAGCTCTCATCTGCCCATTTTATCCTTGCAAGTTGATTAAAAATAAGATAACAGAGGGTTCTACTACATTCCTAGTCTATGACCATCTGTAGTGCTCCAGGAAATTACTGGGCATCTTTTATTACTATTACAGCTTCAGGAAAGTTTGAGGATTTAATTAGCTCTGTACAGAGTAAACACAAAAATAATAAGATAAAATGTTACAATCTTTAAAACGGCAACTTACCAAGGTTCTCTTTTTCCTCCAGACTTTTTTCATACTGGTCTTGTAACTCCTGTATTTGTTCTTCTACCTGCCTCAATTTTTTCTGCTTATCTCGAAGGGTAGCCAAAGTTGCATCGAGCTCTGCCTATCAGTATTACAAACTGATATTTATAATTGTTGTCTCAAATTCTATGTCTTACTTTATTCATTTGTATAATCATTTGGTGAGAAATAATCCTTATACTACACAAGAGAAGTGTCAAGTGCCATTCAGAAAAGAATTCCCATAATTTCCTCAGTACCAGTCAGTACCTTTTATACCTTAATCAGAAACTAAGCATCATACATCCACATCCAACTTTCTAACTATTAGACTACATTGATACTCACACATTTAATGTAACAATGAACATGTATAGTATTGTTTCAAGATATCCACTGCTCTTTTCACAGGTAGCAAAAATTAGGAAGCCAAATCAGCAATTTTCTAGAAGGGGACTGTGCACATTTTCAAATGAGGCATGGAAAGAAAGGTGTTACCACTTTTGGCCGCTATGGGAGCTCCTTCTTCCCATTTTTAATTTTATTTCCATTGATACCCATGACAGCAGCACAGTTCCTTTCAGTGTACAATAGTTGGGGGCTACTTCCAAGGGCCACTGCAATGATGCTGCATTACGGCACACTGGTGCTGCAGGCTGGAAAGATAACTGTAGAATTCCACTGTTGCCACTTTGATTACTTTGATTTATATGCCACCCGATTAGCCATAGGCTCTCTGGGCAGCTTATATACAATCAAAGAAAAAAATTGCATCAATACAATAAGGCAATAATATAATTAAAATAATAATGATAAAACAATTGATAATAATAAAATATAAATTAAATATACAATCTTAATAATTAAAAAGTTAATAAACAGAGAGGGGACCATGGTATCCTGGCAGAGTTGGAGATTGGAGACCCTGCTTTGTGGTGGTTCCGCTCCTATTTGGCTGGCCGATTTCAGTAAGTGGTGCTGGGGGATAATGGCTCTGCACAATGGCAGTTATGCCACGGAGTTCCACAGGGTTCCATTTTATCCCCCATGCTATTCAACATCTACTAGAAACTGCTGGGAGAGGTCATCTGGAGTTCTGGACTGAGGAGTCACCAGTATGTGGGTGACACCCAGCTCTACCTCTTTCATCCAGGAGAGCCTGAAACTGCCCACCCACAACCCGCTCAATCACCTTGTCCAAGAAGGCGATGTTGGTAATTGGTTGAAAGTTGTTGACATCATTCAGGTTCATGATAGGATTTTTCTGGAGTGGTTAAAAAACTGCAGTTTTTAAAGCATAAGGCACTACTTCCTCTGTAAGAGAGGCATTAACAACCTCCTGACTCAACCTTGAATCCCCTCTTAAGAGTTTATGACCAACCAAGATGGGCAAGGGTCAGCCAAGCAGGTCATATATGCCCTCCCGCCCCTTGAGATTAGCAACGGATGCCCTTCTCCAGGAACACTTTGTGAATGATATTAGGAGGGTGAGTACCCGGAGGAGGGCTTTTTCTGCAGTGGCGCCCCACCTATGGAATGCGCTCCCCAGAGAGGTCTGCCTGGCGCCGTCATTATTTGTTTTTTGGCACCAGGCTAAGACCTTTTTATTTAAAATTTATTTTAATTGCTAAATTATTGTATTTATTAGGATTTTAAAATTAGCCGAGAATGCACCGGGGGGATTTAATTATTTTTCTTTTAAATTGTTATATTGTTATTGTTTATGTATGTTTTTGTGTATTTTTTGTGAGCCACCCCAAGGCTTTGTTGCGATGGGGGCGGCATAGAAATGTTTTAAATAAATAAATAAATAAATAAATAAATAAATAAATAAATAGGCTAGACAGACACAAGCACCCTGTCTGCATCATTAGGCTGCAAAAGCTGAAACTCATCCAGTAGAATGGAACAAGTCAGTGCGCTGGACAGCACCACTGATGATACTGGAATAACTGTGGAGTCCAAGTCTCTATAGATCCAAGCGATTTTATCCGCAAAGGGTTGCACAATTTCCACACAGTGGGCCTCCAGGGGTTCTACCGGATCTCCTCTTGGGTCCAAATGTAAAAGGCCGTGAACCACCCGGTAAAGCTCCACTGGGTGACACAATGAGATTGCGATGTTGGCACCAATGAACTTTTCCTTAATGCTTTTACTGTCACAGAATAGACTCAGTGATGAGCACTAAGCTGTGTTCCATCAGATTTCTTTTGAGTTCTCCTCTACCTGAACTAAAATGAAGTGAAAATGGACCAATTCCTTCTCCTCTGCCAGCAGTAATAAGCTCCCCCCATATTAACTCCCCCCACAAAAAAAAGTCAATCCCCCTTGAAGAAATCCTAAATTTTGAGGTGCTGCTCTAAGGAGGAAGAGTGGGCCCTGCTTGTCCTTCAGGAATAGCTAGAAGGAAAAGCAGGGCAGGAAAAAAAGAGTGCACGCTGAAACATCTGTCAATCCACTCAACATGAATATATGCACCCATGGAGACCCTGGCAACCTAATCCAGGAAAGAAGGCCTGACAAGGGGCTAAAGTTGCTCTGTTCATTTAAAGTGCCCAAATTTTCTCAACTTAGTCAGCCATAGGTAGTTAAAGCATCTGAATATCATTTTTCCCCCTACATGACCCACGAAAATCTTGTCCACTTTAAGTAGGGTGGGGAGGGTAATGAAAAGGAAAGAAAAACAATTAAACAGCAAGTCTAATTAGATGAGCTCCGAAACTCCACTAGAACTCAATTTTCAGAACCTGACTGGTTTATGGACTGGGCAAACTCCCTTGACTGGAGGAATCAATTTGTATGCAGAACATGCTTCCTGTTGGGTGGGAGGGACAATCCTGAAAGATAAGGAATATACCCTACCTATACCAGAGAAATGAATTGTTCTCATTAGGAAAGTAGTTTGCTTCAGATAAGACTGAAGGGGGGAAAAGGGAGGGGAATGTTCTAAGTGAAAGTCAAAAGCTTTTTCCTTCAATAATTAAACAATTTAAAAAGACAAGCACCTGTGCAGCATTTAACTTCTGTCTTTTTGGCTCCACAACCTTGACAACTCGAGAGTATAAATCCATAGCTCTCACCCACATACACATTGACTTGCATGCTTTTGACACCTTCTCTACTTTTTCTGGCACAAAATCAGGGTTGTTCATATATTTCTGAAGCTTGAGCAATATTTGGCTCTTTATATTTTCTTTATCATATTCTAAAAGCTTTTTCAGAAATGTGGAGTCTCCAAGAAGCTGCTTTGCTGTTGCCCAGTCAGGCCTGAAAGATTAAATAAAATGCAGGAATTTAGAAATAGCTGTCCAAGAGGACATATTAACTAATAGAGTTTCATACATTTTTAAAGTTTCTATGCTTTATACCAATGATAGGATAAAATGTGGACTTGGACCAACTAACAGTCACATTTCTAAGGTACATATAATTAATTTCAATACAAAGAAGAAACAAAACTAAAAAACCAATGCTATAGGGCTAGAAAAAAAAATAGAGAATAGTTTAGCAAGGGAAAAGAATGATGCCTCATGATTGCGAATGCTTTGTGATAATGTGATTTGAACTTCAGTGGCACCTCTATGGATTTCATGTAATTCATAGAGACATTTCCACAACAGGCTGCCAGAGCTGTTCTTCCTCTAGAAGACTGAGGACTCTAGGTTGTTAGCATTGAAATTCTAGCCAAACCACAACAGGTATACATATATAATTTCATTATCTTGAGGCAGTTTAGACAAAATCGTCTGACCTTTGTTTTTCTCGTAACAAAGACAAGACTTGTGGTCTGCTGCTTTAAACTTACAAATGAGAAGCTTTTTCTTATCCAAATTATTGGCAGTTCATAAAAATAAATGAAAAGCTTGGTAAGATACTGTATCGGCAATTTTATTAAGTGCATGTTATATTTTCTTGCACAAAAATGGCAAAAGGAGAATAAGCCTGAAGCACATTTATGTTCTTCAAAGCTGGTAAGTGCTATTGCTGATGATTTCAATTTTTGCTAACTTAAAGTACTACCTTTGAATTGACTGCAATTCATGTAAACCGATAAGTAACTTTGGTAAGCTTTGTTAGCTGCTTGTATTACATTAAAAGTAAGGAATGTGAGGTTCTCCAGATGTTGGTGGACTGTCACTCTGATCATTTTTCACCACAGGCCTTGCTAACTAGGGCTGATAAGAGCTGCAATCTGACAACAACTGGGCCCACACCTTCCTATCCCTGTGCTACAGAAAGAGACAGGATTCATTGTGTACCATTGTAAGCATTTGTAAACATAACAGGGCATGAATAGGCTTGCTTATGCATTTATCAGCCACATTACCATTCACCACAGAAGTTATGAAAGTGATATACAATTTGTAAAAATCAATAGTAATAAAAAACATAAGCAGCATGTCTAACATTACGTGGCAGCAACCTAGAATGATCTGGCAATGATCCTAAGGAAAAGCTCTGGTAATAATTGTATCCTCTCCTACCAGAAATTTCCCAGGGTTGGGTGCCACAATTGAAAAGGCTATACTTGGCAGTTCAAGTTCTCAGTATAAGAAGAATACAGAGCAGAGCCTCCCAAACTGATCTCAGTATGTGGAGAGGTACATATGAGAATTCTATTAATTACTCAGACTATGGAACAGTTATCATATTGTTATTCTATTTTAATATTAAATTATATAATGTGCAGTAAAATCCTATAAAAGTTTGTTCGCTAATCTGTTTCATTTTTATACCCTGCCCCCCCCCCCCCAATAGCTGAAGCTGTCGGGGCAGTTAACAAAAGTTAGGAATATCACAGTGTCTAAATGTGCCTATGACAGCATATTAATGCTCATATCATCTAGTAAACAGGCATATATGTCCAAGAACTTGTGGAGGTGTAAGTTTATGCTGGTCAACAGATCAATAACTCCACAACACAAGAATACAGTGTTATTAAATTGGATTACAAAGAATGACAAACTGAGAACTAGAAATCCTAACAAGTGTAAGACACAAAATTACATGAGGAGTGATTAATGCTCACAGAGCTACAGAGACATGCAGTGTTTGCTAACAGCAAGTGCATTATAAATGGTTATCAAATAAAAGGTATATAAGGTAGTAGGTTGTGCAAACTTAAATGGATTCATGGTGATACTTAGCGATAATCCAAAGATTCCAGTCCCTCCCTCACACTTCAAATTGCATCTTCCCACCAAATGCTCACATTATAGACATGGTGATTACAGGGGTTGTTTCCAGAAATACCAGCACATTTTAAGTTTTCATTACCAGTATCTAGGAGAGGCATTTTGCCTTTTAGAAGGTTGAAATGGCACAGAAGTCAGGAAACTATCCAGTTATTGGTGGATGGGACAGAGGGGATGGCACAAAGGTGGTGACGCCGGGGAGGGAACAGGCCGTGCAAAGAATTCTAGATTGCCAGATGAGAACTCCAGGACTACTGGATTAGGCTTACAGGCCTAAGGTTTCCCAGACCTTTTCTGGGGTCAATTTATGATGTCAACACAATATCAAAACAATGATGTTGTCCTGGTATAGGAAAGTTCTCAAATATTTTTTGATAGAGGTTTGTCTCATAATATTAAAGAGAGCATTCTAGAAATCGTGAAATTAGTGTTCCCCCAGCAAACGTATTTTAGATCAGAGAATCAAAGTGTTTTCATGTTGTTTCTAAAAATCTGAATCATGTTTGGAAAAACTCTAAAAAGGTAAAATAATTGAGCTTTGTTATGTTTAGCTTTGAAAACTATATTATTTGTCCTCTAACTGTGACTTTCATTTGCTTTCTGATAAATGTACTTGATGTAATGCATCCTTAGATTTCTTTTGGGGTATTTGTTAGTGGCTGACTTGGCCTGAAGCATATTATGCCATCATTAAACTCCTTAAGAATTAATTTGTTTAAAAGAAAAAAGTTTGAATATGGCTTACATATATCTAAATAGATGTCTTTTACCATTAAATATTCCTGACTATTCCTGACACATCAAAATCACAGTTATAGTTTGTCAATCCCAATTAAATTTAAGCCCCCAGTTTTAATTTATTCCTGCCCCCTATTAATTAGTGTCATAATACACAGCCATACTATTCTGCTTCATAACACTTGATAGTATTTCTGAAACTAATGCCAAAACTAGATATTACAGAAGATGTACGGTTGTTGCTGAACATACAGTAACAATTCTTTTATCTCACCTGTACCATTTCATAATACAAAAATGATAAAGTAATATTACCATGAACTGGGTTTTCCTAACCCAGGTCTACTTCACTGGCTACCTCCTATAATGGTGGGAAAACTTGTAGCACAATGGCATAATCTCATGTGTTAAAGAGAAGAAGGAAAAATGAAAGTCTTTCTACTGAAAATTGCTTTAGGAAATGAATGTCATTTCACATGAAATCACAGCTGAAGCTAAAATCAGTGCTGAAGTTCGAAGACATGGTATGGTTAACTTACTTTGCATTTAAAAGAATACATATAGCTTCCATCACTGTCATGACAAGATCAGGTGGTTTAGTGAATACTCGTATTTCAGAAATATCTGCTTTATCTAAAGAATCAAGTGCTTTATTGGCAGCATCTAAAGCTGGAAGGGCCTCATCCAAATCACGCTGGGCATCATCAGCTATTGCCTGAGTATCCTCTGCTTTTACTTTTGCAATAGCTTCATCTTCCTGGACAACACGCCGAACCTAGAAAAAAGTGATTGGTCAATACATATGTTATTAAAAAGTTTAAAGTTGTCTCTGATTTTTCTTTCCATTTGCAATACCTTTTTTCAAAATATAAAGAATCAAAATAGAAACATGCTGTAGTCTCTCTCTCTCTCTCTCTCTCTCTCTCTCTATATATATATATATATATATGTATGTATGTATGTATGGGCTTGAATATAGAATTTTATTCCACTGATGGGAGCATCCTCCAAAGGAGCTCCACTCAGAATGTTCCAACTGGTGTGGATAGGAGGCAATTTTCAATCATTACTTCCCACTCTACAACTCTCCATACCACTTCTCTCATTGTTGCAGAGTATCTCCCAAACTTGCTGTTGGAGAATTCTGGAGCACAGGACACTGCAGAGGGAGCACAGAAATAAATGAAAATGCCTTTCTCCCCCATTCAGCTAGTGGAAAAGCTTCACTGGATCAATGCTTTCCTCTAAAAAAAAAAAAAGGAAGTTCCTCTGTCTACAAAAGGCTTACGTTGGATCTCAACTGCTATATTTAGTAAGATGGCATGATAGAATTCTGTTGTTGCTGTGTTTTTAAAGATGCCTGTGATGAAAAATATGCAGACATAAGGCTATCCTTGAGATTTTTCTGCCCTAGAACAACCCTGGAAGCTCTATTCCCATTATTTTGTAGAAACAGGATCCATCAGATGTGCATCAGAGAAGGAAAAATGAAAAAGCTGAAGCATTAATCCTAAACCCACTGACTAGGTAGTGAGTGACCCTGAACTCCATGACTGTGCTAATGAGGTAGAACAAATATTCTGTGAGCAGAAGGTCCAAGGTTTAATTACTGGCCTTGCCAGTAAAATGAGAATGAGAAGAACCTCTGGCAGTACCATGCTATGTGGAACAATGGTCTAAGAGTATATATTCAGCATATCAATGAAATTCTCACAGCAGTCTTAACTGATACATGAATGAAAGCATGATTTAGGTCAAAAGTCTATTAGTCATTACAACCACATTTCTTCTAGGCATGTTTTTCCCCACTTTTGACTGCATATCATTATATAATGAAGTGAATAATTAATGTTTAATTGTTAACTTTGCTGCTTCTTCTAAGAACTGATGAGTGGTAAAATATTGTTTGGAAAGCTCCTAGTGATAGGAGGGTATGAATGTCTTGCTGGGGCATACTAGGAATTGTAGGTCTCTTTCTGTCCAAACATGCAAAGGACTGTGCCCATAATAATGTTTAATACTTTTTACCTGATCTGCATTTTCTTGATCCACTGCTAATTTTTCCATCAAAGCTTCAACATCAATTGATTTCTCCTTGAGGACTGGTTCTAAGGCTGAAAGATCTAATTTCATTTTATCAACCAGTACATTTGTCTCTAATAGTTTGCTTAAACCATTCTTTACACGATCCCGAGCCTGAAAAAACAAACATTACTGTTTGGTGACTTCCCGCCTAGACTTCTGTAACGCGCTTTACGTGGGGCTTCCCCTGAAGACAGTCCGAACACTTCAATTGGTGCAAAATAGAGCTGCCAGGTTGCTGACGGGGACGGGGCATTATGCTCACATGACTCCAGTCCTCCGTCAGCTTCACTGGCTTCCCATTGAAGCCCGGGCCCAATTCAAGGTGTTGATTATGACCTATAAAGCCCTAAACGGCTTGGGTCCTGGCTACCTGAACAAGCGCTTACGTCCGTACATGCCCGACCGCCCTTTGAGATCTGCGGGAGAGTCCCTTCTCCGGGAACCCTCCATGAAAGAAATTAGGAGAGTAAGTACTTGGAGCAGGGCTTTCTCTGCGGTGGCACCCAACCTATGGAATTCACTCCCCAAAGAGGTCCGCCTGGCACCGTCGTCACTGGTTTTTCGGCGCCAGGTAAAGACCTTTTTATTTAAACATCATTTTAATAGTTAAAACATATGATCTGGCCAGGGCAACTTCTTCTTCCTTCTCTTTCTCCTCCTATATTTTTATTTACTTAATTTATACTGATAATTTTAACCTTATATTTGTAAATCGATGTATTTTTGTATTTAATGGTAATTTATTATGTGCTAGTGTATTTCAATGTATTTTATCGTGTTGTAAGCCGCCCCGAGGTTTCGGCAAGAGGCGGCATAGAAATGTTATAATAATAATAATAACAACAACAACAACAACAACAACTCCTCAGTAAACCCAGAAAGTCATTGTGTGAAAAAGAATTTATTTACTTGTTTACTTGTTTATTCATTTATTTTAAGCATTTCTATGCCGAGAATTAAAAGGTTTCTCTGTTGTACTCGCTTGCCCGTCTCATTGATGCAGAAAAGCGAATCTCTAGGCTCAGTCCCAGAGGATTCCCCCCATAAGCCGGAAAC